>NW_015389580.1:47444-58414 GCF_001527695.2 Protobothrops mucrosquamatus
TACCCCCCCGCCCCTACCCCGGGTCCTCGGCTGATGAAATGCCTGAAAACCTGGCGGGCAGATGTCTACAAGAGGGACTCCTCCCTCGACGCCCAGCCAGGTCTCAGTAATACCAGCCAGGTCCGCACCCCCCTCTAAAATAAGATCTTGTATGAGGGGGGCCTTATTTACCACGGACCTGGCATTACATAACAACAGCTGATAGTCCCGGGCCGGAGGATCTAAGTCTCCTGGAGACATTTTGCATGACTTCCATTGTTCTATTTATCGAAACATAATATGATCACTTTTGAATGTCTTTAAAAGGCTTTTACTTTAAAAAATTATTAGGATGCATATAATACTTAGGACAGAACTGATGAAATTAATGGATCTTAAATGGAAATTTGTGCATCCCATTTTTATAGATGACAAAATCCTTTGATCTCTCAGAGAGTATATAATGGCCACATGACAGATGGCAGAGAAGTCTACTTTGGAGAGGAACATTTCAACGTAACTCTCCATTAAAACCTGTCAAACTGTTATCTCTTGGACACTGGAGACCATTTTGGCAGGGCAGAAAAAAAGGGATACATGTCATCCTTCATATTATCACAACGAATTGGGAAAAAAACCTAGATATAGTAGGCTCCTGACTAACATACTCCTTTGTTGGGACATATTAAGAGGGTGGGGTGGTTTGGAATTCTGTGACGTCCAAGCTTCCCTCATTTTGCCCCTTAAACTGTTCCTTTCTGCTTTCTAATTGGAATCTTGATGCTAGACAGTCAAAGTTCTTGGAGAGTTCCAGAGTGGGAAAAGCAGAAAGCCATCCAATAGCTGTAATCCTCTGAAACTAAATTATTTATATTCCTAAAGCAAAGATTTATCCAGTACAGTAGATTTCTCCCTCTGAAGATGGAGCTTTTGTCATTACCTTAAAATGGTACAGTAAGTGCATTCTATGACTCTTGAAGCAGCTCATCCCAAGGAATACAGAGATGCAATCAGGATGCACAGAGTTGTAAACAAAATATCAAAGATCTGATCTGTATAAAAAAAAGTGACAAAAGATGTGCACAAATAGCTAAATCAGTTTTAATATAAGCAGCATTTCAACTGCAAGCTGCAAATATCATTATATTAAAAATTTATGGATATTAGTATTGAGACAGTATTTTACAAGTGAATCCTGCAATAAAATGTTGCTATATGGAGATATTTCTGCTCATGGCTTCAGCTACCCAGCAACATCTCCTTCCATTCCATTCTTCATTTCCTAGTTTTCCATTGCCACCCAATATTCAACAAGCATCATACAGATAGTCCTTGACTTATGACTGGTTGATTAGTGATGACTTGAAGTTACAACGGATCTGCCAAAAGATACTAATGGCCCAGTTCTGAAGTTCCAATGGCTGTCTCTCCCCCACATGGTAACAGGATTGCATTTTGGATGCTTGGCAAATGTTCCATTTTTATGGATGTTTGCAGGGTCCTGCAGTCACACGGCCACAGAGGTGTGGTGGCTCAATGGCTTAAAGACTCTGGAGATGGTTTCTGCTCCAGCTGTTTGAGTCCTAGCACTGTGTATCTGGATGAGGTCCCATCACTCACTTAAGATTTTGTCCACCTAACAGGTCAAAACCTATTCTATGTGAGTAGATAAAATAGGTATCACTTAGATGGGGAGGGGATGAGCTGGTACTCAGTGCAGGCTGTCAGATTCCTACCCTCTGAACCTTCCCAGTTTTGGCGCCCATTTGCAAGGTGGCTTCTGGGGAGGGAGTGGTCCCCGAATGACTGCAGGAAGAGCTGCTTGTCTTTCTTTCTCCCTTTTGTGGCACACCATGGGAAGCACATGAGCATTTCCTACAACAGCACTGGTACCTTGGCAGCCAAATTGCTACTCTGCATTTGCACTGTAGTCTCCTGGCTAATGTAACAATACCATACAGTAATAATAACCTAATTCTACTCTATTCTAAGGCTATATAAACATAAATATGAAAGTCTGAGAGTATAAATATCCCACTGTCACTTTTAACAGCTTGATTGATTAAGGTGTGTCCTTCCTAGGTAAGCTCTTGGGGTCTCCTGCCTCTCTTGTCTGAGGCAGCATCTCTTCCACTTGTCCCTCAATATGATTCTCACATACCATTAGATCTGGTCATGTTCCCTGTTTGGTCTATCTAGTAAGGCTAAGAAAAATATGGTAGTATAAAAATAATTTGTGATAAAGCCAATTGTCCTTCTATCCTTCCCTGGAATCAATGGCTAATTTCTCGTTAATCAGGGGCCTAATAAAAGTTTGTATTTTGAAAACCTATAAAACACAAGAAGAAAAGAAAAGCTGAAGAAGGGAAACATCTATCTTTTTTTTCTTTTTTGCAGGAAGGGAAGGTTGACAAGACCCTATGGTTAGGCTCAGTTGGCTCAAAAGGCGTCAACATTTAGATTTCTGTGCGCGTTTGGTTACTGTTACTATTCTTATTAACGAATGTCCTCTGCTGGCTTCTGCTAGTGAGACACCAAGTCCTCTGAATTGAATGAATCACCTGAGACACTTGTTCATTGGTAAAATGGTTGTGAGTGGAACAATCATACCATCATGAATGAATCACAAGCTAGAACCTGCATTGTCTTTATCAAGAGACTCTGGCTCCTGATACTTACAGCTTTCATGTCATATAGTGGAAAAAAATGTCTGACCTCCTTGTTCTCTTGTTTGAAAAGCAAGTGGCAGCAAAGCATACTGAGAACAGATTGCATAATGATGGGCCTGTTGGGATTCAGAAAGGCGTTATATATTTATCCCTTCTTCTAGGCTGGTGGATTTAAGGAGTCTATGTACAATAGAAGGAATGTGGACAAATTGGACATAGGTGGGGAAAAACATAGTATGATCAGCAGTATGATCTTTTTTTTGTATTGTGTTTTAACTGTTTTAATTGTTTTGATGATTGTTTGCTCTCCAGAGCCAGTGGTTTGAGATGAGTGGCAATACAAATTGAATGGATGTATGTATGTATGTATGTATGTATGTATGTATGAATGAATGAATGAATGAATGAATGAATGAATGAAATACAGCTGTTGTTAAATGGAAGACAGGTAGAAAACTTGAGTGAGATATCAGGCATCAAACTTGTCTATTTTCAGCCAAATTTTCTGACATGACGGCAAGGGCTGTTACTTAGAAATAACTACATTTGCTCTATTTTGAGGGAAAGGAACTCCATACATCGCAGAGCTGAGAAAATATGTTCTGTATTTGAACTGTAAAAATTTAGGATTCCATATATGCATTCAAAAAACCATTATCTCTCATAAACTATAAATGCTGACAGAGACAATCACAAGCCAGGGTTATTAAAAAAGTAATTAAAAAATAGCAGCATATTTAGGGGAGGCTCAGTGTTTGCATATGTATAACACTTTAAAAGGTGGGGAGACATTACCTTCCCCCTCTTCAATATTCCTGTGAGATTTCAGTAGATATAGTATTAAATATTGATTCAAAAAAATGTATGGGACACATTCTTCCATTAGAATGTGATTTTGTTGTACCCAGGGATGCAAAAGAAATCTGTAATTTGCAGTCTTCAAATCAAAACATTGTGATTAATGAAGCCACAATCTAGTATGATAGAGACAGGGATATAATTCATGGAATCCATTAGTAACTCTACTGAAATGGTTTTATGGATCAAAAATTGCATAGAAAAATATGAAGACAAAAGAATGGGATTAGTTCAACACAAAGCTTTTTTTCACAATTCCAAATGTCAAATAGTAAGAAAGAACTTTCCTAAGGAAGGTTTGTGATTGTAAAGGATTCTACCTCCTCCCATTCCCCTTGCCCCCCCTTTTTATGTATGCAGGATCAGTCTGTGTGCTTTGTCGTTTCTAAACAAAAAATATATAATCATGAGGAAGGTTTTTATGGAGTCTGCGTTAGCTACTTTGCCTCTGTAGCCACTCTGAAAGATACAGCTTCAATTACAGATCCTTGAATAGCACTAACAAAAGAATTCACCTCTCAATTACTCTCTTAAAATCTTTACCTTGGTGTACAGATCAGAGAATTTAATCAATAAAAAAATGTAAAAGGGAAAACAATGCAAATAAAAGCCCTTAATATGCAAAGCCCTTTGCTTTCTTTGATTGCACTGCTAGAAATGTATTTTTGTTAAGAGCTTTCCTTGGAAGACTGTTAGGCTATTCCTGCAGGAAACCCAAAAGCATCTATGTACTCATATACAAACGACTAATTCCCTAATGAGCTGTGAGGATACACTACCTTGCTAAATATTTTCCCAACAGACCAAAAAGAGATGCTGATAGCAGAAGATATGAACATTTCCTGTTTAATGGAAAAGAAAAGGAAAAAGGCAGCACTGGGGGAAAAATATGTAGAAGTGCATTTTGCAAACAGTATTATTGGATATAGGATTATTACTGAGCATGACGACTATAAAAATCAGGTAAACAGTGTATCCAGTCCAGAACTGGTGAGAAGTGAACAGGTCCATTAACATAAATGCTATGGAAACATAAGGCATAATCCATTGACAAGTTAATGAGTCATAACAAATCAAAGCTTTTTTTTATCTAAATCAATTGTTTCCAATTACTCTTTTGATTAAAAATAGGTGCATTTATAAATGGCTGTATCCATATTGTTAACTGTACACGTTCCTTCTGTAATAAACCAATGACATGGGAGGGACAACTGTAAACTCATAACATTTCAATCACTCTCATGTATGGGACACTGACTTGTGAAGAACACTATAAATTCTATAAATGTCCTTGAGGTATTTTTGGTAAGGTATTTGAGGTAGGGGAAAGTTATTTTGTAAGGACACCAAGAGTGAATGGGGGATTTAGAAAGTTGTGGATGATAAGAGGTGGGATGTTCGAGTGATATAATTCAGCTATGCTAGGAATTGAAAGCTGTAATGTGATGTCTCATGAATATAAAGCCTGAAGAAGCACAATGCTACTGTGACAGTCTCTGGGATAATCAGAGACGCAGAACTGTAGAACAGCTGGGATGAGAACAAGGTCCAGGTCTGAACCCTTTGATGGTGGCTGGAGCAGCAGCAGACTCTTCCAATGAGCTGGGTTTGTAGCCATGCTGCTTATCAGTTGTATGGCAAAAACTAACTGCTCAGCTGTTATTGATCATCAGACAATATGGTAGCAGCAGTCTCAATTTGCAGCTTCTTCTCTAGATAGCAGAAGAAACAATAGCAGTGAGATCTGTGGTATAAACCAACTTCTGGATTGTAATGACATGGTGTAGGTAGCTGGATGAGATCTGACTTGGATTTGTGTTGGTCACTTATCTCCTCCTTTCTCCAGGACAAATTATAGTTGGTGTTGATGGGAACACATGAGATTTTTCTCAAGGGCCCAGCTTTATGAGTGCTCAGAGATCTCTCTTCCCACTCCTATTTAACATCTACCTCATGGGTCTTCAAACTTGGCCCTTTTATGACTTGTGGACTTCAACTCCCAGAATTCCTCAGCCAGCGTGCCTGGCTGAGGAATTCTGGGAGTTGAAGTCCACAAGTCATAAAAAGACCAAGTTTGAAGACCCATGATCTACATGAAGCCAGTGGGTGAAATTAGCATGTTGATGACACTCAGCTGTATATCTCTGCTATGGGCCAATCAAATGATGCCATTAAGTGCTTATTACCATCTGTAAAGACCTACATGGTGTGGCTATTTGTAGGACTACCTCTCTCCAATTGTTTCTCCTTTCCCCATCAGAACCAGCAGGGAGGACATGCTCAGGGTTCCTTCCATTAAATAATGTTACCTTGTTAGAGTCAGAGTCATGCCTTTTCTGTTGCAGTGCCTGCCACATGATCCTGCTAACATCTCATGAGAACCAAGGATCTCGCTGTTTCCTGCAGTTGGGCTAGGATGGCTTCATGAAATTAAAAACAGGGGGAAAAAAACCCAGAAAAAGCAACATAATATAAAAAGCCCAACAGGTGTAAGGGAACAGTGCAAAAAACCTCATCTCCTATGTTACCTCCAACTCAGAGGAGCCTGTCCAATACCAAAACCCCAGTTTTTGTGCTTGCTTAAAGGTACGTGGGATATCTCCACTTCTCTGTGCTTTCTACTTTTCTGGTTGATAAGTAATGAGAAATACAAGAATAATGAATGAGAGGTTTATTTTTAACTGGTAAAGCACTCTAAAACAAAGCATTCTTTATCAGATACATGAAACTTCCAGTTTCCAGCCAAGCAGCTAAATATAAATAGAACTACTTCAGTGTTCTATTCCTACTTTATACTTAGAAATAAAAGTTGCCTAATCATACTGAGTGGCATTCTCCTCTCCTGTCTGTCTGTCTGTCTGTCTGTCTGTCTGTCTGTCTGTCTGTCTGTCTGTCTGTCTGTCTGTCTCTCTCTCTCTAGTTAAGCATCTGGCTAGTCAAATTTGCTTTCCCTCAGTTTTCAGTTTTCCCAGGGAGACCACCTGCACCTCTCACAGGTCCTTCTTTTGTTTCAGCAGTTTCCTTCAGATAGTGTCCTCCTCCACTTTCAGATGTCTTGCCCAAGGTATCTCACAAAGACCTTTAGCAATGCAAAATTTGACCCCCCCATATTGGGGTCTCCTGCCTTCATTGCGTTTTCCTAAAACAGTGAGTTTCAAAATCCAAGGCTGCCTAGAATCTTTTATGATTTTCCAGCACCTCCTGCTTTCCTTCTAAAAGTTTCTTCCTCTTTTCATAAGTTCCTTTTTTGAAGACTTCATTTCTTCTAGCTCAGCAGCTACCTTTCCCTTCACTTATTCCAAAAGGAAACTAAACTACTTCCTTCTGCTTCTACCAATTAGGCAACCAGAACAGATAGTCTTGTTTTGAATCTCTTAAAAGCTACATGCCAGGATACTAAAAGTCCATGAGTGAGAACAGGTTGTCACACAATCTTCCCTAATATACATATACTATGTGCCACATTACACAAGTTGATTTGATTTGATTTTAATGCATGTTTTTGGGGGATCTAAAAGGGCACTGCACAATTCAGAGATGTCTGAAATTAGAAGTGCAAATTGGACAGCTCATTTGCACACACACATCAAATGGAATCATCCCTGATCCCTAGAAATGCCAAGGGCCTAAAAATGAAGCCTACAAGGAAATCACTAAATGAAGTTTGTAGACTTATGAACTTAAGTTCATAAAATGTCTGAGTGACATAGATTTGTACTGTTTGGATTAGCTTAAGAATACATATGCCCTGACGTTTTTCTTATAGCTATGTCACTAAGATATAAAATGGGAATTCAGCCAGTCAATTTTTCAACATGCTTTAAAATGAAGCAGGGAAACTGATATCTTTGAGGTCAAGTGATCCAGCTGGTTGTAGATAGGTTTTCTTTTCTGCCATTCAGATAGGCTAAATTGAAAATCAACATCTCTTAAACAAACAAGCAATACATGCCAAAGGATTATTTTGTGTTCAAATGTATATAATGCTATTTCACAATATGATGAATCTACCTGTGGAGACTCTTAAGTTCTCCCTGGAGGTTTTTTAGAGAAAGCTGGCCAGCCACTTTGTGGATCATTTAAATCAGGGGTAGTCAACCTTGGCTCTTTTATGACTCGTGGACTTCAATTCCCAGAATTCCTGAGCCAGCTTAGCTGGCTCAGGAATTCTGGGAGTTGAAGTCCACGAGTCATAAAAGAGCCAAGGTTGACTACCCCTGATTTAAATGGAAGTTTCCCCTAACATCACAGATGGTTGGGTTAGATGATTCTTGTGCTCCCTCCCAACTCTACAATTTTATAATTTTTAAATATTACAAAGTCTTCACTTTTTTATCTCTCAACTCTCTCCCATTTGTGATATCTTTCAAACATTTACACTGCTCCTTTATGTCAAGCTCTTCAGCAGTTAATCTAAAATGCACTAGCCCCTGAAACAGGACCCCAAAAGCAAGCTAGAGAAGGGAACCCATGAACAAACATGGGTTCCTTGTAAGGCAGGACCAATCCCTGAAAGTAAATGGCAGACACAGAGAAAACTATCCATATTACAGCCATCCAGTAACATTTGACTTCTTTGAGGTCGGGGAGGACTAGAAACAGAAAAATGTCAGGTGCTGTATGGGTCCTAGACTAGTATGAGCACCAGTCTACTACAGTTATCAATCCAAAGCAACATGGATGGGAATTCTGCATCAGCTTTAAAAAAAAAAAGCCAGGAGCAGCCCAGGAAATGAACGGCTAGGCAGAAATGCCCATAGAGTTGCTAGTGAAAAGCCTTAGAAATTGGATAGACCTGACATGCTATTCCCCTCTTTGTCAACAGAATTCTTTCCAGAAAAGGAACATTAAAGCCATCAAAACTGTCCTTCAGTTTCATGAATTATACGTTGAAAACATAACATAGTGTTATGTTAATTTATTATTAATCAGAAACCAAAATCACTTTGCCTAAATCCAAAAGAACAGGGAGTCGACATGCCATCATAAAACAGATGTGCTGGCAGCAATCAAAAATCTGCACAAATTCTGGAGCATTTCATGGATCGTACTCTGGCCACTTTAAAATGTAATAACTTCCCTTACTCATCTCACTTGCTTGTGATTATTGTTTCTATCATATTAGAGGTCATTCCGAGTAGTTAAAATACAAGTTGGAGCATTCAAAAAGAAAATGAGCTTTGGGTAGATTTGCTTGCTCCGTGAAATACAATCAAGTTTTCACGAGCAATGTTTTTTTTTTTTACTGACTCCAAAATGTTCTTTCTAGTTCAGTCTTTGTTATGTGTCCTTGCAATCTCTTTGGGCTAGTGCTGTGCATCATGAAAAAAAATCCCTTCTGGAAATTATGCTGCAACAGCAAGAACATATTTTGTCAGAGAAGTCCATAACTGGATTCTTGTTTACCCAAAACCCCATTGACTTTTCTAAGAGTAAAATGGCTCCAGTAAAAGACAGAGGAAATACACATACGAGTTGTGAAAACAGGTCAAATTCAGAGTAAGAATGATGAGACAGCTAGACAGAAAGACATATGCAGTGTTTGGGTATCAATGCAAATTCCAGGCTTTCTATGAAGCTGCTAAATGAATTTTTGCATACACAAAGTGAATTTCCTTCACCTTTGATCAGCTTCAAAGAAGGAAGGATTTATTTACAATATTGACAGAATTGTCTTATATGTCCAACAAAGGTAATTAGAGCTCTAATGTAGGCTTTTATTAATAGTAATGGGGCACATCCATGTGCTTGTAAACAATACAATAAAAAGCAGAAAAACAATAAAGCCAATTCAAACTGGAATGCCTCCCCCAATTATATTTTATTTCCTATTTTGTTTTCTAATGATTGCATCCCTTGTATATCACTTTCTTCCCCAGAATGGCCCCTTAAGTCTTGTAAGAACAAACCTGAGATTTTACTGGCCCCAACCCTGCTTGCTTTTGAAGATCTGATTAATCCCTGAGGTGTTGGTGTACTCTGTCTATTTTCTGGATATTCTGCTACTAGTGATTCTCTAATTCTGTTTTATTGCTGTTTGCTACCTGGAGACATGTTTTGTGCATTGGGCAATCATCTAAATCCAATAAATAAATAAATTCTGCAGCCACTCAATCCTTTGCTTCTAGCTTTAAAGCAAAGTCAGAGTGCTTTAAAAAGCCACTTGAATGAATGAATGAAGTTGAGTGGGTGGGTGGGTGGATGGATGGATGGATGGATAGATTGATTGATAGAGAAAAGGGGATGATCTTGACAGAGATACATAGGCTCTATTGCCTAGGCAAAAGGAACTATAACATTTTTCAAGTCCATGTTATTACATTTGGAAGTGGCTCAAGTAGATATTTCCTAAGTGACTATACAGTACATAAAAATATAAGAAAAGGAGAGGTCCATCTAGTGGGAAAGATAGATAAACAGATACCTCAATATATTTAATATAGGACTATCAGTTCATGAGAGATATATGCCCTGTGTAGAAAGAAAGAAAGAAAGAAAGAAAGAAAGAAAGAAAGAAAGAAAGAAAGAAAGAAAGAAAGAAAGAAAGAAAGAAAGAGGGAAGGGAAGGGAAGGATCTTAGTGCTTCATCCCATACCTTTCCTGTACCTACAGGCTCTAGGATGTTTCCGCAGTGGAGTGAGAATGAGATAGAAGGGACATAATGAGGACAAGTAGTGAGAAATGTTCATACCATAGAAGGCTTGATATAAACATGAATGTAATGACTCTAGGTATGGTTTAGATCTTTCCCAATTTGGTACCCACAACATGGTTAATCTAGCCAAGGATATCAAGGATTTTAATTTAATACTTCTGGTGGACTCAATTGTGGATGTCTGTTTATGATCAGTTTGTTATTCTATGTATATGCATGCATGTGTCCATATTAATCATATTAAAATAACTCTTAGGTGAGTATTGATCAAAACTAAGACTGCTAATAAACTATAGGAGAAATTTCCACAGGAAATTAAAGAACAGGAAACATGAACATGAAACATCTATTTCACTGTGACCCAAATATTTTATTATAGTACTTGAATCAACCAAACAAACCCCAGAGCGGTGTTGTTGCAATTGTATAATATAGATTATATATACTGTAGATTAATACTAATCACATTACATCTATGATCAGTATAGTAGAATAGCCAATTGGATATGTATGTTGATGAGGGAAGTGTTATAAAGACAAGAGTTCATTGAGCTAGACAAAAGCTATGCTCTTTGAATAGATGTTACTATTGATGGGTTATTTGCCTTAGGTGCTATTTCCTAACATTCTAGCTTTCCACTGCTGTTCTTGTATCTTGGTATCTAATTAACATTCTTTGTGTTTAAAAGCTTTATGTCCTAGCTGAAAATTTATTTGTCCCTGGGAAAATGAATTTGGGGAGGGGGTAATTAACTTGACCTAACTAATGCCATTTTTCTTCTCCAAACTCCACCCATTGTTTATCTGTT
>NW_015389580.1:63198-73823 GCF_001527695.2 Protobothrops mucrosquamatus
TGAATACATTGCTACCATCAGGAAGAATTTTTAAAATATGACATATATCCTGGAACCTTATATTTGAAGATGATGTATTCCAGAATATTCACCCCAGACCTTTGCTTCATTCCTAAAATGTAATATATAGAATCAGACACCAGACTGTAGCTCCAGTGAATACATCCTGGTTGAGCAGTAGCATAATCAGTGATTAGGGCCTGCAGCATCACCTTGTCTTTGAGCAACAGCTACAGCAGTCATTAGATTTGATTTCTGCACATATGGAAGAGAAAATACAGTACTCAGGGTTTGGGCTTCATCCATATTCAGAACTGAAGCAAGCTAATCCTGGCTAAAGATGTCTGCAGGCTGAATTTTAGTTATACTTTGGGTTTTATATTTCTTTATTTGCCATTCATAGTGCCTTTTTTTGCTTTTCTTAAAACCCCTAAGCGTTCATAAAATGCACATTATCACAAGTGTAATTTTAACAAAATCTGTAAGAAAATACATTTAAAAATACATATTCAAGTGTTTAGACACAAATTTATATGCAAATGACTGTAAGAAGGCAGAAATGGACTATGAATAAACATACAGAAAACTGATACAGGAAAAACACGCACTGATCTGTTCATAGAAATTAGAATTTTGCACAAGTCTTCTTTACCTTTATTGCTTTTAGGCCTGTAAATTTGCTGATATATCATCTGAATCATCTAGTTTTAGACGTGGGTTTCTGGTGGTAGCAGAGAGCAGCAATTATATTAATCTTCACAAATAGGATTACAATATCTCTTATCAGATAAAGTTTATTTCCTGGCTGGATTTTCCCAAACAGATCTGCCATAACTACAGTGTATAAAAATTCGGTAGAATCAAAGTTTGGCACTAGGAGTATTTAAGGAAGGAATCGATTTCTTTGAAGATCAGTTCTCTGATAATTTTGCCATCATTCTAAAGGGAGAACATAGTCAGAAGACGAGGGAGATATTTCTTCTCAGACTCTGCAGTCTATGCAAGCTATTTATTGTGCTCATATTCACATAATTATTCACTTTAAAAAAATCAGGTCTTGACCTTCTGCTGCTTATGCATCATTTCGGGTGACAAAACTCATTTAAAATCAACTGCAAGATGAAGTGTTCCTTTTCTCCACCTTCTTTTATTGTATGACAATAAAATAAAAGGGAAAATGGGTAAGTGTCCTTCATCTGAAGAAGAATACAGTATTTGTAGCTCAGGGTTGAAATGAGAGGTCCTTGGTGCTCTCTCAGCTTGCTTGTTTTCTTGCAGACATTTCATTACCCTAACTAGGTAACACCGTGAGTAAGGATTGGGGTTTGCTGCCAGTTTATATTTGGGTGTCTTGCCTGTCTGGGTGGATGGGGGTGGTCTTAGGGATTCTTTGGTTGGGCTGTTTACTAATCGCTCTTTGCAATTTCTTGATTGTAAACAGCCTAACCAAAGAATCCCTAAGACCACCCCCACCCTCCCAGAAAGACAAGACACCTGAATATAAACCGGCAGCAAACAGCACTCCTTACTAGCACTGATGATGTTACCTAGTTAGGGTAATGAAACGTCTGCAAGAAAACAAGCAAGCTCAGAGAGCACCAAGGATAGCTTAGTTATCTATAGTATCTGCATTTCTGGCATTGCTCATCTAGTTATATCATATACAAACAAGCTGATTAACAAATCAGCCAGTTGCAAATAATACACACTAAAGCCTTTCAACCTCCAGATGTGTTGGGACTATGTCTCACAGAATTCAATGGCTATGTGGACTATGACATACACATCCTGCTCATAAGGGATGTGAATGGGAAAGTGAAGAGAAAAACGAAAGGTAGAAAAGACAGTAGAGCATACCGTCTTTGCCATGCATGAACCACATAGAAGAGCACATTCCATAACACTTTTTTTTACTCCCAAGAGAAGACAATGCCATCCTCAAGAGGCCTCCAGGAGAACAGGTTTCATTATTCTCCGAAAGATATACGTTCCCACAGTGCTTTTTTTCTAAAAAAAAAACAAAACGGTGCCAGAACTCACACATGTCATACAACCTGCCTTGCCTACCCTACAAGGTTCCATCCAAAAAAGGTGCCGGAACTCCGTTCTGGGCGTTCTGTGAGAAAAAAAGCCCTGCGTTCCCAATTGTTGAAGGATCAGGAAGCTCTGAACTGGAGAAAGTCTATTATTTCTCTTTTTATCATGATTAACCTCATCTACCATGGTTGCTAATGCAGGCTATCTATTAAACTCTTGAAAACTACAATATAACTGCAAGGCTAGTAGCAGTACTCTAATCCCTTGCTCACATTAAAACAAAATTAAAAGAAAATATATATTTTTTAAAGCCCAAACTCTTTGCTTTAAACATTATGCTCCAGACTCTAGAGAAGAGATTGATGCTTTTTTTTAAAGGTTAATAAAGCCTGCTAATAATTGCTTCAGATACTGGTGAGTACACACTGATTAGCATCAGTCAAGGTAAGCTGAGATTTAAATAGCTGCCATTTTTTAAAAAAGTGATGGCTAATAGTTTGTGAGCTGAAGGCACATGATTCCAACATGCCTATTCTTGAGAAAGCATATCACCCACTTATGAATTTTGAGATGGGGGATGGAGAGTGAAAAACAAATTTATTACTGATAAGAGGAGTCATAAAATAAGTCTTCCTGAAAAATAGATAACTGCCTACTAAATATAGAGATAAGTATTATTTAATACTTCTTTCCATGATGAAAAAATAATGAGACCAAAGCTCTCAGTATTAAGAAGCACTTAATTAAATAAGCATATCTCCTTAATTAAACAAAGATAAATTATATAGAGAAGAATCCTATAGTCCTAGAAATCAAGGTCAGATTGGATATATTCAAGAGAAAAGAGAAATGACAGCAGTACAAATTATTTGTCCTGGAAGGGTGGGCAGGGGTGAACCTGCCTTGAACTTAGGTATTACTTCTATGGTATATATGCTTGCAGAAATAAAAATATGTCTAGATCTAATATTTTTTTCAAAATGCAAAAAGTACTTTTTTTTTCTCCCATCCTTCCAGGATGACATATTATATATGCCTATTGTAATACTCACAACGCCTCTTGTGAAGGAGATTAGACTGAGGGATAGTACAGTAGCTTATCCAAGACCACTCACTTCTAACTATTGTTGATTATTACTCTGAGCACAACAACTTCACAGAAGCAGAATAGTTAACAAGACTTCAATTTATGCTTCCAATCCATCATCATGTCATAATCTTTCAGCCTATATTGTTTTTCTCCCAGGTTTTTGCTTAAGCTCTCCAGTTTATCAATAAATGAATTGGAGTAATAGGGAATTGAAGTCAAAACTTACCCATTGCTTGCCCATCCTGATGTCTAGAAATGCAGCTCCTGTGTTGTTGTCTTGGCAGAATACCTTATCTGTGTCACTCATAGGAAGTTTAAGAATTGAATCATGTGAGGTGCCTTTGAAGTTGTGCTGCATAGTTGTGGCTGTGGCTTTATTAATAACTTAATCTGACTGCTTCATGTTTTTGTAATGGTTTCTCACTATCTTTTTATTTTACAATGAGACTTTCCTGATCTGCTCACTGGAGCCCTTTCTTTTAAAGAAGTCTCAAAAGGATTCCATCATTTGTAAGCCTGTGGAGAGACTACCTCCTCTTTGCATAAGTGTTCAGGCTAATTTGGAACAGAAATCATAAAACTGTGTCAGAAACATATTTGTGACATTTTTCTCTCACGTTGTAGGCAGGGTCAAGTAGAAATAATTGAGAAAGACTCATATCCAAGTACCTAACAACTAAGTCTTTGTATTTCATGAAACAAAATTTCCAAGAGATCAAGATCAATGATTTAATTTCTGATTTAATTTTAAATGTATTAACAAAGTAATCATTCATATTCCTGGAGATATGTTCTGGCCATTTTTTTGGCCCATCTTGTAAGATTTGATAGAAAAGATTTGATATTCCAGATTCCATTGTAATAGGACCTAAGGGATATGTTTCCTATGTCTCAGCACTGTGAGTCAAGTTGTTCTGACTCTGCTATCTTGGAAACAGACTTTGAAGCCCTGGATTTTTTCCCCAGGCCCTAGATTAGAAAGTCTTTTCACTGTGGAAATTTATTGATGTATTACTCTCCAGCTTATTGCCTTCTTCTGTTGGTATTGTATTGACTTTTTATTTTGTACATCATTATGAGTGAAGCAGATGATTTGATTTATAAAACAATAAATCATAATTTTGACTTTGAAGAGTTATGTATTTTTTATTTATTTAACAAGATTTTTTAAGCTGTTCCAGTCAAAACCAGTTCTGAAGATTATACAATTCCCATCTTCATAAATTCAGATTAAATCCTATGCCGCTGGTTAGAATTATATGACCAAATATATGATTTAATAGAAAGTAGGTTTCACTCCTAGTGTTGCATTCAAATGTATTTATTAACAGTTGTTTTGTTTCTTTTAACTAGCTGAGCAAAGTGTCATAAAAACACATTCTTCTAACTCCATCTTCATTAAAAGTAGCAGAAAAGGTGTAACTAACAGAATGAATGAAAATAAAAAAAACTATTTATTTTGTTACAAGATGAAGTTGGAACTATCTGGTTACAATCAGATCTTTTTTATCGACTCATGCAAGGAACCTGGCAGAGTCACAGGATAATCCTTATGGAGCATGAATACTATGAGCCTAGTCAATATTGCTTGAGGTGAAGAAAGATAAAGCCAGTCTGGAAAGGTCAACAGAGCTCATAAAATTTCAAAAGCACTATAGTATATTTCTTCTCACAACCACAGCCATTCAATTAAACCAGCAATGGAGGGCTAAAGGAGAAATAATGGACCAAATTCTTCTTAGCAGTTAGAAGGCTGTAAATCTGGAGTGACTTCCATAAGTGCAGAGGAGTACTTCCAGATTAATTCTGACAAAATGGACTCCAATTTGATTTATGGTTTCCGTTAATAGAATACTTAGTGCCAGCAATATGAATGTAAGGGTATGGTAATGAACTCTGAATCACCACCTTACCTATTCATATTTCATTGGAAGTATTCAGATCCTGGAAGGAGTTGCATGAAAAGAAAGTGCTGTAGAAATGTGAAATTAAGTGCAGAAAAGAAGATATTAGATGTGCTAATCTATAGCAAACAGTTTCAACAATCTATGTTAATGTCAACTGATGGCATGTGGCCTAAATACATTGTAGCATGTTTTAGTTTTACTGACAATGATGGAAGAATTGTTAATTCAGAGATAATTCTTTGTTCATCCAGATGGCGGTTGCTCTAAGATTACTCTAAGTGCAGAGCAAAAGACTCAGAGATTGGAAAGGAGATCTTATCTTGGTTGCTTAATAGCTCCTACTAAAGAACTGTAGGAGGATGAATGAAACTAAAGGAGCATCATGGAATGACACGTTAATCATTGGATAATAGCTTGTGGAAAAGAAATCAAGGAAGTCTCCAACTTTTACATCTTCATTTTATTAGCTTACCTTTTTTAAATACAGGTAATCAGATTAGGCTAATGAATATTTTACATATCTTTGGAAATTTATGCTAATTATGACAATTAAGCTGTATAGGTATGCAGCCATTTTACAATGTGAATGAAGGAATGGGTGAAACGTTTGAAACAGACTGAAGTAAGGCCAGCATGAAGCTTGAGATAGCAAGCACAAAGATGATGAACAGGGTACACAGGGATACAGAAAGCACTAGTATGTAATGTCAACAGCCCTATTGAGACCTAAGCCTACTGAGACCAAAATACATTGTCTGAAAAGCAAAGAGAACCAACCACATACAATACAGCTCACATGGGTACTACATAATATTATTATAGCAGGCTAACTGTAGTTCGATTGAACTGGGGAATATAAACAATGAATACCTCTAAATGTGGGGGGAAATGGTTCTTTCTATGCCGATAGCATATAATACAGATCAATAAACAATAAATGGACAATAAGAGAACATCCTGAAATAAACAAACTAGGTTATTCATTTTTTTAACAACTATCTTGTGTGAATATAAATATGGATCAGCAAAAATATCTTAAATATGTCCTCCTGTAACAATAAGCAAGAACAGAGAACATCAATATTGCATTTATACTCAATTGCCTTTTATATTAAATATTTTTATCTATTCTGTGTTGATAAAATATCCTGCATCACACTGCCTTAGTTTGATAAAGGGTCCTCCTAATTTAGCACTGGAATCAGATATATTTATCTGGTCCAGTATTTCTATTTTTGTAAGTAATTGAGAATTCTTGGTATTCAATAGAACAATATACTTATTTTGCAACACACCAAGAAAAATCAGCTTGACTGTTTCATCTATGTTTTCCCTCCCCACAAAATATATCATTGTTCATATCATATTTTATAATAAAGGATGTTTCATAGAGTTTGAACTTTCTAGTTAAATCTTCTGCTTCGTATTCTATTTCTACTTCAAAAGTCTCTCCTCACAACCCCACTGTGCACCCATCATCCCTAAATAATCCATTTTTGTAAACTCTAATGTAGTTCAGATAGAATTTCATACAGTTTTCAAAAATTCATGTGGCTTTGTTTCTCATGATTTTAGATACTTGACATTATTTGCCATGTGAGTGCAGCACGTTATTTTTTATTTCTGGCTGAATGTCGATATAAAACAGTACAAAATTTGGCTTTGTAAACTAATCCTAAAGTCAACATTCTTTTTTTAGTAACATATATTCTCCTAATGCTTGAAAGCTTAGAACTGGAGACAAACTGTTACTTAAGCTTAGATAGGCAACCAAAATTCTCATATGTCCCATGAGTGACCAGGGTTAATAATATTTCCCTAATTATTATGAAACATAAAATAGCTCCAATTTTATTTTAAAGAATTGTGCTTGTCCATTGAATCTAAAATCTAAAATTGACTATATGAAGGTGAAATACTACAGTATACCCAAAGCTATTTTTTTCCATAGTGAACATGCAGTTTGTACTAAGATAAAGAAAAATATCTGAAATTTGATTACAATTAAAGGCAAACAAAATCAATATCTTATCGCAGGGGTTTTCAAACGTGGTCCTTTTATGACTTGTGGACTTCAACTCCCAGAATTCCTCAGCTAGACATGCTGAATGAGGAATTCTGGGAGTTGAAGTCCACAAGTCATAAAAGGGCCAAGTTTGAAGACCCCTGTTTTATGGCCTTGACAACAGACAGCTGATCATTTGCATTCTTTTATAGAGTCATTGAGGCCATTTGGAGATTTATCTGTGTCCTCAAGGTCACCTGAGTAGTGCAAATGTGTGGAGCCTTCTTGGAACTGCTGAAAGGACTGTGTTGTGCTTTCTGCAGGATGTTTTCTGCCCTGTGTTCCTTCACTGCTGAACACAGGTGCAGGCTTTGGGGGATGAGTCTGTGTTGTCTGCATCTCAAACTGAAGCACAAATGGTTCCTGTAGTTTGCATTTTTCCTGGAAATCTGTTCATACTCCTGTACCATTCAAAGGTGTTCATCCCAAAGTGCATAGCAACCATGACCTGGGAATCTCCATAGAGACTCAAGATATGTAGAACCACATTAGGTTCTGATGTCTCCTCAGGAAACTTTCCCCGCTTATAAAAAAAATCAATATAGTTAAATTCTAGAAAGATAAATTACATTAATCAGTTGAAGTAAAACCAGAAAAAGAGCCATATAGAATCCCCAAGACTGAAAAATGCATTGTGCTCTACCTTTGCAGGGCCAGAGCCAACATAGATCCAATGAAATAGCCTCAGGGCCATGAAAAATTACAGCATAATAAATTTGTTAGTCTTCAAGGTGGAGTAAGACTCAATATTGTTTATGATTCTCTATGTTTTCATGACAGGAAAATATATAAGACCAAACAGAAAAAGTTAGAGAAGTGGAAGTAAGGAAGAACAAGTTTACAGTTCTTATTTATTGGTGTTCATTTACCCAGAGGTGGTCTTTGTTCATAAATTACAATGGAAATATTTGTAAGTTCAGGTTCACAACTGGTAAACATAATTATTGGTCAGCATGAACCAACAGATTTATATACTGCTTCCTTCTCTAAAGAGATAAGAAAAGAATACAGTAAAATGAGCAAACATCCAGTAGCTAAAATTTTAGAAAACATCAATACAGTAGTCTAATTCAAAAGAAGAAAATTAATTGCTGTCTTTATTGTATCTACAGAATGAACTAAATCTTTTTCTCTCTCTTTCTCTTTCTCTCTCCCTCGCACTTTCTCTTTCACACACTCACATGCACACACACTCACCATCATCATCATCATCATCATCATCATTATCTTTCTATTTCTATCTATGTCTTGATCTATCAGAGAAGTTTCAATATGTCTTCATCTTACAAATATCAGCAAGGAAAGCAAGAGATTTTGTGGATTTTTTTTAAAATGGTGACTAAGTCAACATAAATTTTATATACTATATAAATAGATAGCCCTTGTTCTTGGTACCAAGAAATATAAGGAAGCTTCTGTTATATTTTATATTTTGATTTCCTTTATGCTTCCTTGAGAAGTTGTGAGTGCTCCATCATAGGAGGCTTTTAAGAAGAGACCAGACAGCCACCTGTCTGAAATGGTATAGACTAGAGTCTCCTGCCTGACCAGGATATGGACTATGTATAGATTATGTATCTGTATATTGCATATGCCTCACTATAGTTGTATGGAGGCAACCATATGCAAGTTTGGAAGGCAACCTCTGGTATGTTTGAATAAAACTTTCATTTTTCTTGTTACCTGTGGCTTACTCTTTTTAACATTAGTAAGAGATGCTGTTTATGACACAAATACAACTAAGTCTAGTCTACCCATTTTCCATAGTACTAAAAAGTGTTATGTGAAAGCTTCAATTGATTAAAACCATGATGGGAGTGGAAGTCAGTACATTTAGCTTGGTTATGAATATGGGGTGTAGAAGACTGTAATTTGGAAAATAAGAGGAGTAAAAGGTAAATAATGTGAATTAGCAAATTAGTGAAAGAAAATAAAACAGATAAAGTGTATCTCTGAAACTCAGAAAAACGTGAAAAGCTGCAATGTGAAAGTGGATATTAGGTGGTGGCATTGATGAATACTTGCAAAGAACACAAGGTGTGGCTTTAATTATGAAAATTATGCAAAATGTAATTCAGAAAGTATGAATTTGTTTTATATACCGTAGGCTATGGAAATAGTTACATGTTGCACTTCAATGAATGGCAATAATGCAAGAACCAGAAACAAGATTTTGGAGAAATTAATTATTGCACTGGGAAACAAACATGGATGAGTGAGAACAAGACAATAGAATACAGAAAAAGTGACTGAGACTCTTGAGTTAATGAGAATGCTGACTGGTGAATATCTGCTTAGGAAGTTTTGAATATCGGTTTAAGCTTAAAAATTAATATGATATATGTATGAGAAATGAATGAATATAAATGAAAAACCATGACTGATTTGGTTGTTTATGATAAATGGCTGAGGAAAATTAGGATAGGACAGAAAAATGAGGAAAGGTACAGTCAAGACTGAATCCAGGGGAAAAATGGATAAAGGAGAAAGTGGGGAGGGGGAATAAATCAGAATAAAAATGACTGTCACTAAGTGAAAGTATACTGAAGTACTAGGAAGTAGATTAATCTTGAAAGAGTATAAATAGAAAGGAAATATAAGGGAAAAGGATTTGAAAACTTGGGGACACAGCAAAATAATTGTGTATGATATATAGGTTTAATATATAGGTTGAGGTGCTTTGAACATATATAGAGAGAACGGTGATTGCAGAACAAACAGATGAAGGAAGAATGCACGTGAGGATAGAATAAACAGATAGTTGGATTTAATAAGATCCTCAAAAGAGAAGTGATCAGTTTGGAAAACAGAAAGCACTGTGTGAAGCAGTAGAGGCACATGGAAGAAGCAAGGAAAGTTGCGGCCCAGCAGCACAACGGTACAACGGCCCGGAGGACACACCGGCTCAGCGGTACAGCGGCCCGGGCGGTATAGTGGCCCGGGCGAAGGACAAGGCCCAGCGGGAGACGCAATTCGGCGGGGAGTCAGCCCGACGGCCTGGCGGTCCGGCCTGGTAGCCCAGGCGAAGGATGCGGCCTGGCGATCGGGTCTGGCGGCCCGGGCGGGGGCCGCGGCCCAAAGGAGGAGTCTGCCTGAGGGACACGGCCTGATGGAGGACCCAGGGCTTGGCGGTGAGTGCCTGGAGTGGACCTGGAGGCTTGTGCGACTGGGGTCTGGCGTGGACCTGGAGGCTTGCGCGGTTGGGGCCTGGCTGACTCTGACTGCAATTCCCCCCCCTATGGGGGTTAAGAAGAACAATAAACTGTGCTGCTTTCTTGTTATCCATCTAAGCCCCTGACTAGGATTACCATCACGAGGACTTACCCCCCCCTACTCTGCTGCTGGACCTCCTGATGTGAACTAGGACTGTATTCCAGGAAGGAACTGCTGGCCCTGCGCGACTCCCCCATCGCGCAGGCATGGCCCAATACGATCTCAAGGGCCTGCCTTGATGAAGGGGTGTGGAACCCCGAGAGGTGGCACACAGCAACAGCAACTAGGGAACTAAGGAGAAGAAAATTGCGTG
>NW_015389580.1:76976-79510 GCF_001527695.2 Protobothrops mucrosquamatus
GGTCCTCTCTCCGCTTCTGTTCAATATTTATGTGAAGCCGCTGGGGGAGATCATCCGTGGCTTTGGGGTGGACTTCCATCAGTACGCTGATGATACTCAGCTGTACATATCCACCCCGGGCCACCCCAATGATGCCCTTGACGTGATGACCCGATGTCTGGAGGCCGTGAGGGTCTGGATGGGGAGAAACAGACTCAGGTTCAACCCTTCCAAGACCGAGTGGCTGTGGCTACCGGTGCCTCGGCATAGTCAGCTGATTCCATCGCTGACTATAGAGGGCGAAACCTTGGCTCCCTCGGAAAGGGTACGCAATCTGGGTGTCCTCCTGGATCCACGGCTGACACTGGAAGACCAGTTGGTGGCCGTGACCAGGGGGGCGTTCTATCAGGTACGCCTGATCCACCAGTTGCGACCTTTTCTGGACCGGGACGCCTTGCGCACAGTCACCCATGCTCTTTTCACCTCCCGCCTAGACTACTGCAATGCTCTCTACATGGGGCTCCCCTTGAGGAGCACCCGGAGGCTCCAGCTAGTCCAAAATGCGGCCGCGCGGGCGGTGTTGGGAGGGACTCATCGCTCCCATGTAACACCGCTGCTGCGCGAGCTGCACTGGCTGCCGGTAGCCTTCCGGGTGCGCTTCAAGGTGCTGACCATCATCTTTAAAGTGCTCCATGGCATCGGACCTGGATATCTTCAAGACTGCCTCCTGCCGCAGATTACCTCCCATCGGCCTGTACACTCCCACAGAGTGGGTCTCCTCAGGGTGCCGTCAGCCAGACAGTGCCGGCTGGTGACCCCAAGGGGGAGGGCCTCCTCTGTGGGAGCTCCCACCCTCTGGAATGAACTACCCCCAGAGATCAGGGTGATCCCTGATCTCCCTTCCTTCCGCCGCGCCCTTAAGACATGGTTATTTCAGCTTGCAGGACTGGCTTAGGGGAAATTTTTAGTGGGGGTTTTAAAATAATTTTAAATTACTTAGGCCAATTATTAATATTTGTCTTTTAATCATGTTTTAACTGTAGTTTTTGGCATTTTGTAGTTTTTATCTGGTTGTTAGCCGCCCTGAGTCCACAAGGAGAAGGGTGGGATATAAATAGAAGCAATAAAAAGATGGAAACTATGGAAAGATATAGGAAGTATGTTTGGCAGAAATTAGATTTAGCTATATTTATTTTTCTCATGCTTTCAATTTCTTTGCTTAGTTATACTGTATCTTAATCCTTTTTTACATTTTGTATAATGCTGCTTACCCTGAGAGGGATTACTGTGATAAATATATGTCCACCCCATTACTGATATTAACCATTGGTATAACAACCCTAAACCCTCTTTGGTATCATTACTAAAGGATATTAATTAAAAGCAAATAAAACATAATATAATATTCTCCTAAGATAGTATCGTAATGGACACCAGAGCATTGGAGAAAGAATATATGCAAATATATTTGCTCCAACTGGTAAACATGAATTAATAATTTAAAAGCAATTTATCCAAAATGCTTAAGCCTAGAAACACATCATATAATGTAAAATTCATCACTTATTTAAATACAGCGACAACATATTCCTGTCTATATTTATCTACTGAAACACAGAAAATAATTTTGTACAAATGAGGCTGTGCCTAGAAAACTCTTAAGTATAATTCAACATCCCTACAATGTATTATGTAACAACATGCTGTAAGAAAAACTACAAGGACTAATTTCACATATCTGTAAAAGGACATACAGGCAGTCCTCGGTTAACTATCACTCATTCATTCAATCAATCATCCAAAGTTATGATGGTGTTGATCAAGAGGTGCTTATGACCATTCCCTGAAGTTCCAGCTGTGCCAGCAAGCCCAGGCAAAGTCAGTGGGGAAGCCCACAGAGATCTCAAGTTGCTCCTGTAAATTGTTGCAAGGAGCCTGTTCTATGGAGTTTGAGATCCTGGGTCTCTCATACTCCATAGTGAATGCTCACCCATACTCCAAAGTGCCCACTCGCTTACCTGGTTGCACTTATGTCATGGCAACATCTCTCTCTCTCTGCTTCCAAATGAAATAACTGAAGTCACTCTAATAGCTCAGGGCAGGAGCTAAAAAGTATCTCTCCAATCTCACATTGCAAAGAAACATGAGCTGTGCAAAAGGAACTTGATTGAGCCTTTGTATTTTATTTCAGGTACACGGTACATGGAAAAATATTAAACTAACTGTAAGGGCTAACCTTTGAACAGGCAGGGCAGAAAGATCATTGAACTTCTGAAAACTCCTGATAATAGCATGGCTATCCAAGGAAACAAACACGTGGATTACAGAACAAATGCATTAAAAGGTGTCAGATGACGTGCAAATCCTTAGGCTCAACTTATCATATTTTGGGCACCTTATGCAAAAAACCTAGTTCTCTGGAGAAGTATGTAATGTTGGAAAAGGTGGGAAGAAAGAGTAAAGCATGTCCAGCAGCAAGGGGGATGGATTTGATTATAGTTCTGATGGGTACACCATTGGAATATTTGAAGGGCCTGGTTGGGGACAGATAATCT
>NW_015389581.1:0-46379 GCF_001527695.2 Protobothrops mucrosquamatus
CCCAAATAGCTCTCAGAAGGCAGACCCTTTCCAAAGGACAAATGAGTTAGACCAATGGTTCTCAACCTTTTTAATGCCGCGACCCCAACCAGTCGTAAGTCGAGGACTAAACCGGCCGTAAGTCGAGGACTAAACCGGTCGTAAGTCGAGGACTACCCAACCGGTCGTAAGTCGAGGACTTTCCCTGCCCGGGAGCGCCACGCATGCGTGGTTCCGCCCCCTGCGCCGGCCGAGGCGTAGCTGGCAAGCGGCAGAGACGGAGCAGGCCGACCACCAGCTGGCCCAGCCCAAGGGAGGTAAGGCACCTGCCGGAAAAGGGGGAAAAAATGGCGGCAAAAAAAATGGCGGACAAAAAAAATGGCGGACAGCCTTGCTTGGCGACCCCCATGAAATGGTCGATCGACCCCAAATGGGGTCCCGACCCACAGGTTGAGAACCACTGAGTTAGACTTCTGAAGCAAGAATTCCTTAGCCGCTTTGGAGCATCTGAAGAGAAGGGCTTCTTATTCCTTTGTTGTAAGAATGTCTGTGTGCTTTGTTTTGGCCTCTTCTACAGCAGAAGGCGGCAGCACTGGGGGGAATGAAGGCTGCCACTCAATCTGGGGGCAGAGGATAAATGGGCGGATGATTCTGTGGGATGCCCATTTTATGTTTTTGAAAGAGTTTTAAAAGTAGGGATCGGAGCAGATACACCCCCCTTTCACACCGAAAGGCTCCAGTATCATGGAGTCCAGAGAGTCATTGACTGCTAATTCTGTCTCTTCTTTTTCCTTTCCTATTTACCCGTTGGTTGGCTTTTTCTGTCTTCCCCTCCTCCTCCTCTTCCTTTTCTTCCTCTTCCTCTTCCTTCTTCCGCTTCCTTCTCTTCTCCTCCTTCTTCCTCCTCCTTCTCTTCTCCTTCTTCCATGTAAATTATTTTCTTAGGACAGTCCTTCATGCAACAATGAAATAGACTATCACTTCAGCTTATGCCACAATACTGGAAGTGTTAGTCTGAAAGTTGCCACAGCTCTTTTGTCATTTATAGCCTTGACTGATGTTTTCCCACCTAACCTTCACACGTCCAAGTATAGCTGTTTAGTTGCAGAATCTTGTAGCTAATTGAGAAGTTTTTTTTTCCTGTGTCCTGCTTCCTTCTCATTGACGCAGTTTCCTCAGTGAAGCTTATCACATTATTGTGATGGCCCAATAAATTTGTAGATCCCCAAGAAATGCAAGGAACAGAAGGCCTCCTGCTTGAGCAGGGGGCTGGACTACAAGACCTATTCTATTCTATTCTATTCTATTCTACTCTACTCTACTCTACTCTACTCTACTCTACTCTACTCTACTCTACTCTACTCCATTCCATTCCATTCCGTATTCTATTCTATTCTACTCTACTTTACTCTATTCTATTCGCTTTCTTCTTCTGTTTATGAAACATTACAATTTGAAATCTAAGCACAAAGAAGGCCTGAATTATAACTGGAATGGCAGAGTCCAGCCCTTGTAGGGGACTTCCTATCTGAAGGAGGCGAACTGGACTCAAAGCCAAATTCTCAGAGCACCAGATCAATACTTGCTAGCAAATTAATAATGCCAGCGGAGGGGGCTTCAGTATTTAGGAATGCATGTCGAGAGGGATTCAGAAATTTGAAGGAGGAATGTAAGACAATACACCTTCCTGCTACAAAGATGGGTTTGATGGGTGTAAGGTGACCATTGATTATCTTGCAAACGGAGCTTATGCTTGATTAAAAGATGATTCATCTCTGAAGTCTCTGGAACAAGGTCACTGTGAAACATCTCAAGAAAGATGGCATAAATGAAACAAATCATAAAACTCTAGATTTGGAAGGGCCACCAAAGTCAACCTGTCTCCTTCTCTGCATCTGGAGATCCTCATGCCCACCAAGGTGCAACTGGCCACCAACAGACCAAGGCACAGGGACCAGAAGAAGGTATCTGACATTTGCTCCTTCCGGTCCAGCTGTTCTCCGGGATCATCAGCTGAGGAAATTATCCTCCATCAGTTACTTCTCGGCACTTGAAACAGACAAAGGCGAGGATTGAACCCCTGCAGGCTAACACAGCGGTTCTGCAGGTTTTATGTCATTTATAAATGTGTTTAATAGCCAACACTATGAGTACTCATTGTTTTGATGCAAGAAGCACAATTTGTTTTTCAGCAACCAGCAAGATATCTCTTCCATACTAATTGGGCAGTAATTTTCATATTACAAAAAAACCAATTTTTTAAAATCTGTCATCTAATTAATTAGGAATGCTGATTGAGCCAGCTGCATTTATTTTCCCCAATTATTGAAGTTTGGGCCAGTTTGGGTTGGGAGGGGGAGCGATCCTCTGAACGCAACGGCCATTGAGGAGGCTCGGCAGCACAGAGGTCTCCAACCTTGACCACTTTTAGACTTGTGGACTGGGCCAACTGGGGAATTCTGGGAGTTGAAATCCACAAGTCTTAAAGTGGTCAAAGTTGGAGACATTTCTCATCAGGATGGGGCCCAGAGCTAAAACTGAACTCTGGGAATTGATTGTTCACCAGCTATAAAATTATATCCTAAAATCTACACTGCTATCTAATTATTTGTTTTTTTTATTATTACTTGGTATTATGGTGTTAAAGTCAAGTATGAGGCTGATTTTTACCCTGGAAGGGATTTTACAAACCACTGGGAGCATCAAGAGCTTCGGGGTTGTACATATCTAATAAATACACACATGCACAGATCCACATCCAAACATTGCTAAGAAGCGGCTAGAAAAAGAAAAGCAATGGGAGGAACTGTACAGATAGTCCTTGATTTATGAACCACAATTGAACCCAAAATTTCTGTCGCTAAGTCAGTCATTTGTTAAGTGAATTTTGCTCCATTTTATGACCTTTCTTGCCAGTGAATCACTGCAGTTGTTAAGTTAGTCACACGATTGTTAAGTGAATCTGGTTTTCCCATTGACTTTGCTTGTCAGAAGGTCCCAAAAGGGGATCATGTGGCCCCGGGACCCTGCGACCGTCATAAACATGAGTCAGTTGCCAAGTGTCTGAATTTTGATCACATGACCATGGGGAGGCTGCAAGAGTCATAAGTGTGAAAAACAGTCATAAGTCATTTTTTTCAATGAGGTTTGTAACTTTGAATGGTCACTAAACAAAGTGTAAGTTTTATAAGTTGAGGACTACCTGTCCACACCTTTGCAAAATGGTGTCTCCGCCTAAACAGCCATCAGAGCAGCCATCCTGCACACATTCCACTCAAATGAAGTTGTGCAAGTGCATTAACACAATTTTTCGGCAATCTCTGCTCATTTCAGCAGGGCTGTGCAACACTGCATCCTGTCAGAGCTGAAGAAGCTTCTTGGATGAGGAGCAAAACGTCTTCAAAGAAAAACAAGAAAATCCAGTTGCCTCCTGAAAAAGCACCTTTGGGATAACTATGACCTGTCGGATGGCTGAGAATCTCCATGGACTGCATCTTTGGGGCCAGATCTGTCTTCATACAACCCAAACACGAAAACCTGACCCACTCTCTTGCCAGGCCTCTGAAATGCTAAAAAGGAGGCTATTACACTCCAATAATCAATAGGAGGTTCAAAATAATGCATGGGAATAGAGCTTCTTCATAGCTTCCAACTCGCCCTTCTTTGGACAAAACCAAGCAGCTCAAAAAGTGTCTCCTGGTGCGAAGCATCTTTCCCTTACCACAGGGGTCCCCAACCTCCCAGCCATGACCCACAACCAGGCTGTGGGCTGGCGCACATGCCCGTGCACACATCTCAACTCGCATGAATGGTAGCTGGTGCACACACTCATGCTACGCAGCTGTACTTGTAATCAAGCTGTGTGCACGTGTGTGCCACTCACATGCGTTGAGCTGCGCTCACACAGCCCAGTTCCCCTCTTCCCCCCCCTCCAAGCTGGGACGCCAGCCACAAAGGTGAGGGACTGCTGCCTTAGCCCATTTTTCAAAGCCTTGGAGGAGCAATGAGGAAGAGTTTAAATTAGGTCAGTGATGGCAAACCTTTTAGAGACCGAGTGCCCAAAAACTGGCCCCACCCCCGCTCCGCCCCCCACCCCCTGCGCCGCCTGCCCGCAGGGCCACTCACCGCCTCCAGGGCCCATTGCAGATCGCCCAGGCAGCCCAGCATCCCTATGGTGGCCACGCCCTCTGCCCGCGCCCTGCAGCATCAACTGTGCACGATGGGGTGTAAGGGCAGAATCTTGTCTACGCTGCCTGGCTGCCATGTCCTTGGCTGCACTGCTCCGCGTGGTCATGCTCAGGGGTGACTCTCCTCCAGGGGGGGCTGCTGTAGAGGACGGGGTCACGGGGGAGGCGAGGCTGGGGCAACGGCACGTGTGCCCACAGAGAGGGCTCCGAGTGCCGCCTCTGGCATCCGTGCCATAGATTCGCCACCACTGGATTAGGTGGTCCAGGACCAGATTCAGACAGACAACACCTACACCCCACTACTTGGGAGTGATGGAGAGCAAGTTTCCTCCATGTTCCTAAGCTCAGGAGAAGGATCCTATTGGGTTGGCCTGGCTAAAAAACAATGAGAGCAAACTTGGCTTCTTAGGGCAGTGGTGGCGAACCTATGGCACGCGTGCCAGAGGCGGCACTCAGAGCCCTTTCTGTGGGCAAATGTGCCATACCCCGGAGATGGCAAGGGACTGGCCCCCGCCGCCCTGGCCCCACCCACCCAGTCTGCCATGACCACCGCGGCCACACCCACCCGGCACCCGGTGATAAATAAGTGGGTTTTGGGTTGCAGTTTGGGCACTGGGTCTCTAAAAGGTTCGCCATCACTGCCTTAGGGCTTAAGAGGTTGGAGGGGAGCATTCCAGCCCTCTTCCTTCCAGATGACCTAGGCCAGGGGCTCAGGAAGCTGGAATCTCCTCCTCAAGCTATGAGTGACCAATTTCAGCCCCGAAGCACTTCCAGAGTTTAGGCCATAAATGGCATCTTTATCTGCCTGCTCTTCAGCAGTCTGCACCCAGAAGATCCGCAGAAGAGCTTCTCGCAAGACTGCATTGTTCTGTGCATACCTCAAAGGTGTACAGGTAGTCCTCATTTAGTGACTGTTCACAGTTGTGATGGTGATGAAAAAGTAACCGTATGACCAATACTCACATTTGTGATCTTCGTAAGTCTGTGAAGCAAAGGAAAACCGAGCACAGTTTTGGTCAGTGACCACTTCGCTTAACAAGAAGGTTGCCGGTCACAATTATGGTTGTTAAACAAGCACGACCTGTAGTGCCGAGTGCCAGAATCTCAGCAGGTGACAGTACCTGGCTAGCCTCAGCAACAAAGCTGGATCAAGAGTGGCTAGGTGGCAAGCTAGACAGGAAGTCAGAAGATTGCAGAAGATGTCAAGAAAATGATATAGATGTAGACTTCAAGGAGATTAATGTAGAAAAAGTCCAATTTTGGAAGATGAGGACTGCCAAGAGCTTCTCTCTCCCCTCGTCCCCCTCCCCCTTTGACAGCTTACCGTACTTGTTTCCTGCAAGGCCGAACAGCACCGGTGGCTGGGAAGGAGCACTCCGGCAGAGCTTCGGAGCTCCTGGATCAGTTACAGCGCCATGGGGCAAGCGGGCTGAGTTTCCATGGCAAATAGTCTCCCGTGCAGTAATCTAATAGGGCCATCTTTTGCAGCCCAGTCTAGCCAGGAAGAGACAGGCAAGGTCTGGGGTGGATGGGAAGCAGAGGGACTGAAAGATTCAGCAGCTGAGGGAGATGGAGGGGCTGCTCCCTTGCACACTCACTGTGGGCCGCACCTTAGAAGCAGTTTATGCGAATTGTAGTGGCACACAATTGGGATGGCCGGAAGGCTTCAGCCTCCAAAATGAGTGAGCCATGGAGCCACCTGGCTGACCCCTTCCGAATCAAAGCACAGCCAAAGCAGTCCCATGGCTGAAGGGCAGAGGAGGAGCTGACCATCCCTCCGGCCCATCACAGGTCAGCTGCAGCCATGCAAGAGTCGGGTTACCAGATGTATGGCAAAAGAGGAGGTATCCTCTGTCCTGTTAAGTCCTCATGTCTTCCATCCAGGAGGCATAGCTTAGAATCAAATGCTGTCCAAGTTTTGGAGTATCTTGTTTTTTCAGTTCCATTCAAACATTCACATATTGTGAAATTTGTAAATTGTTTTGTGTCTTTCTTTTCCTAGTCCATCCACAGACGCAACAGTCTAGATTCGTGTTATTTATTTCCTGATTCCAGAAATCAGCTTCAATCCAGCCCCTTTTCCATATACAATCACTTGACTCGTCATCATGAAATTTGGAACGTTGTCAATTCTAGATTATTGTTCGTGTATGTCCTTGAAAATAAAGATTAGTTGAAAAATACTGTGATTGAAGAACCAACTCTTGCTGATGCTGGAAAAAGTCATTTTATAGGCATGTAGGCCTAAGAATTTTTTAATAATAGTTTTCCGCTGTAAGTTTTGTCACGGAGGCCAAAGAAATTCAAAAGCTAATGAGTCCTCCTCTCCTTGCCCATTTGCCCTCCTGTCCAGTTGCCAGTGTCTGTCCCTCCTGAGCAGGGGGCTGGACTAGAAGACCTCCAAGATCCCTTCCAGCTCCGATTCCGAAGTCCATGCTTGCAGGTCATGTCTTCCTGTGGGTTCGGCCAGAGGGGCCTAGTCTGGGGGCCATGGGTCACCTGGTGGGGCCCAGGAGTGCCTTCCTTTCTGCTCTGGTGCCTGCCAGGTGGCACATTTTACATTTTGTATTTATCTTTTGCTCGTCTCAAAGGTGCTTTTTCAAAGGGCAACTGGACTGTTATTTTTTTTTCTTTTGAGGAAAAAGTTTTTTTTTTCCTTTGAGGAAAAAGAAGACGTTTCGCTTCTCATCCAGGAAGCTTCATCGGTTCTGGCAGGATGGGGGGGGCAATAGGATTACTTCTGACTGAATATGGGGGGGGGGGTTGGAAGGATGATATTTCTTTGCAGTCATCTGGTCGTTGGCGCTCATATTTGGCTGGTTGTTACAATCTTTTTTTCTCCTTTATTTAAACAAGCCCTGGAAGCACCGCGCAGACCGACACCAAAAGGCACCCGATCCTTCACCGACCGCCGTGATTCTAATGGCGCTTCCCAATTAAGCCTCAACGCAGCGACCCGGCGGCCACGGAGCAGCTCCTACAATTCCCATCCTGCCTTCTCCAGCGCGAGCGCGTGACGTCACGAGGGCAGGCGGCCTCGGAGCTCGAGGATTGGAGAATCGCTTGCCCCGCCCCCGCCCTCGGACCGTCATGGCGGCGCCCGTTCCGGGGAATCACGTGAGCGAAAGAGCCGGTCGCGGGTCTGTTGCTAAGCGACGCGGGGGCGCCTCGTCTCTCCTGGGAGGGGGCTCCTCTGCCTCGGGGGGGGTTGCAAGGAGGGGGCCTCGAAATGGCTCTCGAGGGGCCTCGCCTCGACGACGCGGCCGCCATAAGACCGGGCGGCGGTGGAGCCTCTCCCGATTCCGGCGAGCAGCCCAGAGAGTCTGCGCGGCCCTTCTGGGGGCTCCGGGCAGGAAGCGGCCGGGCCCGCCTCCTGTTTCGCCGCTCTGGCTCCCTTAGGTGCGGCTGGCAGGAACGGCGGGGGGGGGGCGCAAGATACATGTAGTCCTCGACTTACAACGGTTCGTTTAGTGACCGCTTGAAGTTACAGTGGCATACACAAAATACATATTTTTCACACAACTGTGGCAGCATTCCCTTGGTCACGTGATCAAAATTCAGCCAATTGGCAGCTGACTCGTATTTATGACAGTTGCCGTGTTCTGGAGTCATGTGATCTGCTTTTGCGACCAAAGTCAATGGGGAAGACGGATTCACTTTGCAATCGTGCTAACTAACTAAACAACTACAGTGATTCGCTTAACAACTGTGGGAAGAAAGGTCGTAAAGTGGGACAAAATGCATTTAACTGTCTTGTTTTAGCAACTGAAATTTTGGGCTCAGTTATGGTCGTATGTTGAGGACTACCTGTACCCCTGCCTGCCCTGCAGCCCATTCCTGCTTCGCCCTGAAGGCCTCCACGCAAACCATGGCCGGAGGGGGACCGAGCCCTGCTCCCCCCTCGGGGAGGTGCGCCCAGACGGAGCCCTGCTGAACCTCCCCAGGGGCACCGATGTGGAAGCCACACTCGGCAGGTCTCCTTGGCCCCAAAGGGGAAATTAGGCACCGGGCCACAACTTGCTAAGGCAGTGATGGAGAACCTTTTAGAGACCGAGTGCCCAAACTGCAACCCAAAACCCACTTATGCATCCTTGAGTGCTGGGTAGGTGTGGCCCATTGGGTGGGTGTGGCCCATTGGGTGGGCATGGCTGCAGTGGTAAGGGCAGACTGGGTGGGACTAAAAAGTTCAATCAATCAATCCCAACTTTACAAGATCTTTTTTTTTCCCGCGAGAAGTTGAAATTGACTGATTGAACTTTTTTTTTTTTGCACAGGCGGTGGAGGCCTAAAGCAAAAAGGTTTTATAAAACCCAGCCGAAGGCCTAGGACTGGGGCAACGACGCGCGTGCCCACAGAGAGGGCTCTGAGTGCCGCCTCTGGCACCCGTGCCATAGGTTCGCCACCACTGTGCTAAGGCGTGTATGGATTTTGCAGGGCAAGATGGACTTTGTGATCCTCTTCGGCCTGTATCTCGGCCTGGTGCTGCTCAGCGTGGCGGTCTGCATCTCCTCCCGACGGGAGCAAAGCTTCTCTTGGAGGCTCATCAGGGGCACAACGCAAGTAAGGGTCATCCAGCTGTGTGCCGCTTTCTGCCCTTCCAACACAAATCTTCACACCTCTGGCTTGGACCCCAGTCCAGTCATTTATCTTATTTTTATTTATCAAATTTATATACCGCCCTTTAGACTTGCACACCTCTGGACAGTTAACTTTTGCTTGGGGAGAAAGAAAGGAAAGCCCAGCATTATAGCTGCTCCTCCTTCCACCATTTTGTAGGTCAACCTCCATCCCATCCTTCATTTGCAGTCTCTGCTCTAATACGAAGTACAGGTAGTCCTCGACTTACAACAGTTTATTTAGCAACCTTCAAAGTTACAACAGCACTGAAAAAAGTGACTTATGGCCATTTTTCACACTTTTGACATTGCAGCATCCCCACGGTCATGTGATCAAAATTCCAGCACTTGGCAACTTGTGTATTTGTGACGGTTGCAGTGTCCCAGGGTCAGGTGATCCTCTTTTTGTGACCTGACAAGCAAAGTCAATGGGGAAATCAGATTCACTTGACGACCATGTTACTAATTTAACAACTGCAGTGATTCACTTAACAAATGTAGCAAGAAAAGTTGCAAAATGGGGCAAAACTCAACAAATTTCTTACTTAGCAACATAAATTCTGGGCTCAATTGCAGTTGTAAGTTGATAACTACCTGTAGAAGCAAAATTCCCAGAATCTTTTCCTTTAGCATGGACATCAGCCCCTTTCAGGGAAGAAGATGGAAATGCTTCTTGTATGTTATTTCCTGAAATGAATTTATTGACTTATGAAATTTATGGGCTGCCCCAATCTGTTTCAACTTTGGGCAGCTTACAAAGTACAAAAATAAATACTATGAAAACCCAAAACATTATCACAAAGCCAGGGGAAAAACAATTTTAAAACAAGAATACCATATAATGGATCTGTCACCTGCTCTAACCCAAGACCTGGAGATACAGCCAGATCTCAAAAGGCTTCTTTGAAAAGAGGCAGGGGGAGGTCCATGCAAATCTCAGGAAGGACAGTGTTTTAAAGACTAGGACCCATGCTTTCTAAGGCTGTTCCTCTCCAAACACTGGGACAATCTTGATAGCATCACCTGGCTGTGACTTAAGATGCATATGTATCCCACAAACCAATGGCCTCACCAGTAACCTCATGTGGATGTTAAACAGAAGGGATGAGAGCATTGAGCCCTCATGTACCCAACATGAGGGATCTCTGGTTACTTCTCCCCCTCCCCATAATCTCCAACTAGACCTATCCATAGAAGAAGGAGAACACCATGAATCCCACACTCAGCCCTTGCATACAGTCCAGAGGGAAACCCGAACTGATGATACTGAAAATTACTGAGAGATTAACTTGTATCATGATGGTTACACTTTTCCTATCCAAGCACTGCCAGAAGTCAGCAACCAGAATGATCAATGTTGTCTTAAATATCAAGATTATTATTAAGATGGGAGCTGTTTGGGTCCCTGGGGAGATGCTGTTTCAGTAGATAGATAGATAACCTTTGTTGTCATTTTTTACTGTGGCACACATTAAAAATGAATTTTTTGTTGCCTGCTCTCACAAGTGTACAAATACATAACACATATAAACATGCTATATACTACATATGTATATACCTACATCCCTACATATAAATACATATAAATATTAATCACTGTCCATCTTGAATACCTAGCGGAAAGAGGAAACTTGAGAGTTCCCAGTAGATGACATCATTTGATGTAGGATACTAATATAAACAAAACAAAATATCCTGAAAGAATTGTGGGGTAGTGGCAGTCTGTCCTTGATGATGGGATCATGGTTCCCTATCCTCTTCTTTTCTAAAGATGTGGAGGATTGGTTCAGCAATGACTGTTTCCATCTTAGGGCCTCTTTAATTGCCGTTTGACAACTAACAACCTGAAAGTTAGCATCAAGGCTGACATTCGGCAGTTTGCTAGAGTCTCCTGCCTTCAGTTGCTGAGGGTTCTGGAGCAATGACCTTGCAGGTTTTGTGAGTGAGTGAGTTTGTCTGCACCTTTTCTTTTTTTAAAATAATTTTGTTGTTTTGTCTCCTTTGATGCAGGTGTTCTCCTATGTGATTCCAGCTCCAGTTCACAGAGCAGGTCAAAAGGCAATTCATGGACTCTTCCACACACGGTACTGCCCGTCTGCTTTTTTATTGGCTCCATTCTCTGGCATTTGTGAATATTGGCATTAATGGGCCCTTGGAACATCCTAGCTCGGTAAAATGGTTTCCAGTGTTGTTCAGACTTGCAATGTCCCTTCTACATACTCGCCTCCTAGTTTTATATGGCATACAATTTTGTGGTATCACATTGATCTTTAAATTTTGCTTGGGATGGGGTCTGCTGGACTACTGTCCTCTTTCTTCAGTATCTTTGACTTGTTGGAAAGAAATTGCTCCCGCGATGGCAAGAAGCCTGGAAAACAGTTGTAATACATTCAGCATTCTCACAACATCCTCTCAGGAACTAGACCCTCCCGGTCTTCTGTTTGTAGCTCCAGAGCAGGTACGGAACAAAGGAGGCCTTTCTTCACCAAGCTTTTTAGCTAAGAGCAAAATGGCGGTCATTCTGTGGTCCTAGCTCCCCTTCTGATTCCTTGGGCCACTCAGTGCAACAGCAGAAGTTCCTCCATTTGGATGCTTCTGAGGGGATGGTCTTTGGAAATGATACAAGCCAAAGAAATTAATAAACACGCCACCCTAAAACTACAAAAAGCGGAACCAGCCTTGGTCTGCTATGCGCATGCAGCTGCCAGGTAGGTGAAGTGAATTCACCTAAGTCAGGGCTTTTCAGCCAGTGGTACGGGTACCACCCGTGGTACATTGGCACCTGGCAGGTGGTACGCGACCATCCTAGAAAAGTGGTAGTGTGGGAAGGGAATGAGCTGAACCGGTGGCAGCACCGCACAAGCCTGAGCGAGAGATGGCTGGAGCTGCAGGGCTGTCAGGGCTCAGTGGAAGCGCCAGGATCAGCGCCAGGCTCCAGCTGGAGCTCGGCGCTGATCCTGGTGCGTCTGCTGAGCCCAGAAGAAGCGCCGATCACCTGGAATGTTGCAGCATTGCCAGGGTCTTGTGATTTACATTCAGATGCTTGGCAACTGATTCATATTTATGACGGTCACAGTGTCCCAGGGTCATGTGAAGTGACCAAAACCTGCTGCAACCACCCAGCAGACGGGGGGAATAAAAACCAAACACCCCCCCACCCCACCCCCACTGCCAATCCTCAACAGAAATTCTCACAACAATGAAAACCTCGGACAGGAGGAAGAGCGCCACTGGGCGGGCAGGCAGGTGTCTTGCTCGGCTGTGGCTTGTGGGGCACTTTTTTCAATGCCATTGTAACTTCGAACAGTCACTAAGTGAACTGTTGTAAGTCGAGGACTACCTGTACTTTATCACTTTTTTCCTCTTTTTTCTTTTTGGTCATCAAGTTTTTGACACCTTGCTAGGCGACTGGTGGTACTCAGATGTTGCCATATCCTAAAAGTGGTACAATGGGTGAAAAGGTTGAAAAGCCCTGACCTAAGGCGTCTGTATTGAGTTGGGAGTTAGGATTGTAAACCACGGAACAGGTTTTGAGGCCCGATAGGCAAACTCGGGTCAGAGGCAGTTCCCTTTCCCTGAAAAGCGGGGAGAAGAAACACATCTCATTCTCTCCTTGCTGCAGAAATTCTTTCTTTGTGGTCTTGCACTTGGTCTTAGAAGGGCTGGTTTATGGCGAGTATACCTGGGAAGTGTTCGGCTACTGCCAAGAGCTGCAGTTCAGCAGGCTTGTCCTCCTTCTTCCTTACCTCCTGTTGGCTGTGAATACAGCTTTCTTCATCCTCTGCTCCAAAAGTAATCCAGGTGAGGCCCTTTTCCTTGCAAGCCCAGCTCTTGAACACTGGCACTGTCCTGGGCGGGCGGTTGACGGTGCCCCACTACCTGCTGTCTGGCTGTGGACTGAGCAAGCAATGGTTTGGGGCAGTGATGGCGAACCTTTTAGAGACTGAGTGCCCAAACTGCAACCCAAAACCCACTTATGCATCATCGAGTGCCGGGTGGGTGTGGCCCATTGGGTGGGTGTGGCCCATTGGGTGGGCATGGCCGCGGTGGTAACGGCAGACTGGGTGGGACTAAAAAGTTCAATCAATCAATCCCAACTTTGCAAGAACTTTTTTTTCCCCGCAAGAAGTTGAAATTGATTGATTGAACCTTTTTTTCTTTTTTTTTGCACACAGTGGCGGAGGCCTGAAAAGGTTTTATAAAACCCAGCTGAAGGCCTAGGACTGGGGTGACCGCACGCGTGCCCACAGAGAGGGCTCTGGGTGCCGCCTCTGGCACCCATGCCCTAGGTTCGCCACCACTGGTTTTGGGTAAAGCCTGTTCTCTTTCCACACCGGTAGTTCTACCTTAAAGCTTGAATACTGCTGGGAGTCTTAGCTGATGTACGTACTCAAGAGCCTGATTGCTGACATACAGGTAGTCCTTGACGTACGATCACAATTCAGCCCAAACTTTCTGTTGCTAAGTGAGACATTTGTTAAGTGAGTTTTGCCCCATTTTATGACCTTTCTTGCCACAGTTGTTAAGTGAATCACTGCAGTTGTGAAGATACGGTTATTAAGTAAATCTGGTTTACTTAATAACCATAAGAAGGTCACAAAAGGTGACCTTGGGACACAGCAACTGTCCTAAATCAGAGTCAGTTGCCCAGGGTCTGTATTCTGATCACATGACCATGCCGCAACCGTTGTTAGTATCAAAAATGGTTATGTCGCTTTTTTCAGTGCTGTTGTAACTTTGAATGGTCACTAAATGAACTCTTGTATGTCGAGGACTACCTGAATTCCTATCCAAAGGTGTAGATGTTACAAGTTAACACGAGTTCCATGAAATAATCCAGTGTTAGGAAATGTTGCAATAATGGCTTATACAAAGAACAAAACTACTTGGTCTGTAATTCAAAGATTCTGCAATTCTGCGAGGCAGTTCTCGTGAACTTACATGGGTTTTGTATATTCACAAACAACAATTTAGCTTGCTCTCTTACAGTTTAATAAATGGGGGATTAAAATGTCACATATTTGACTCCAAAGGCAGTTCTTGACTTACTCCAGCTATAGCGGCACACTGTTTAGGATACATAAAAGTTGTAATACTACAAGTTCACACATCAAGTTGGCTTTAGATGTGAGCTTTCAGAACGAACGATTCTTTTACATCCTCCTGTGAATTGGGGACATCGGCCTATTTAGTGTGTCAAACTGCTGTGGGAAATGAATACTGCATGTCTGTTGTTATAGTCCTGATCAATTAAAAGTCTTAATTTCAAGATCTGGAATCTACAAGAAACGTTTTTGACTTCTAGATGGGTTTCATTAAAACAAATCCTTTGACAGTAGGATTTTGCTGCTTGGCCAGCTGAAAGCATCAGAGGTATTCATGGGCTATACTCGAGTCAGTATTGAGCAGGGTAGTTCTAACTCTCCAAGAAGGTTTGATTTCTGCAGATATCTTAAAATTCAACACAGGTAATCCTCGACTTACAACAGTTCATTTAGTGACTGTTCAAAGTTACAAGAGAACTGAAAAAAGTGAGTCAAGGCTATTTTTCGCACTTAACAACCGTCGCAGCCTCCCCACCGCCACGTAATCAAAATTTGGACGCCTGGCAACTGGTTCATATTTATGACGGTTGCATAGTGTCCCAGGGGGGCCATGTGATCCCATTTTGCGAACTTCTGACCAGCAAAGTCAACGGGGAAGCCAGGTTCACTTAAGAACCACGTCACTAACTTAACAACTGCAAGGGTTCACTTAACAATCGTGACAAGAAAAATCATAAAATGGGGCAAAATTCACTTAAATAATAATAATAATAATAATAATAATAATAATAATAATAATAATAATAATAATAATAATAAATTGGAAGGGACCTTGGAGGTCATCTAGTCCAACCCCCTGCTCAGGCAGGAAACCCTACACCATTTCAGACAAATGGCTGTCCAGGCTCTTCTTAAAAACTTCCAGTATTGGAGCATGCACAGCTTCTGGAGGCAGGTTGTTCCACTGGTTAATTGTTCTCACTGTCAGGAAGTTTCTCCTTAGTTCTAGGTTGCTTCTCTCCTTGATGAGTTTCCATCCGTTGCTTCTTGTCCTGCCTTCAGGCGCTTTGGAGAATAGCTTGACTCCCTCTTCTTTGGGGCAGCCCCTGAGATACTGGAACCCTGCTATCATGTCCCCCCTCGTCCTTCTCTTCGTCAAACTAGACATACCCAATTCCAGCAACCGTTCCTTATATGCTTTGGCCTCCAGTCCCCTGATCATCTTTGTTGCTCTTCTCTGTTGTACTCTTTCTAGAGTCTCAGCATCTTTTTTATATTGTGGTGACCAAAACTGGATGCAGTATTCCAAGTGTGGCCTTACCAAGGCATTGTAAAGTGGTATTAATACTTCACGTGATCTTGATTCTATCCCTCTGTTAATGCTTCATTTAGCCACAGAAATGTTGGGCTCAGTTGTGGTCGTACGTCGAGGACTACCTGTACTCTAATTTGAGAGAGAGAAAGAGGATTAAATTGTAAAGAGTTTGATCACAGTCTGCTAATGACTTGCAAAAGCAAACAGACTACGTTTGCCGTTGCTTCCTCTTCTGCTGGCTGCTGCACAAGCAGTACCTCCCTCCCTAATGTGGGGGGAATGAGGGTGGGTAGGGTTTAGAATGGTGGTGTAAGGACCCACTTCAATCCCACATCTTAAGAAAGCAGAACTCTTGGAAACGATTTCTTCCAACAGGAACTTTTATTAAGAGTAGTTGATAGCAGGCATAATAGACAGGATCTGAGATTTCCCGTGCAGAGTGATAGATTAAGGTATCTCCAAACTAGACCCCATCCCATAGTCCGCCCGTCCGGTATGGGATGGCCAATCCCCAGGTGTTAAGTCCATCGTGGGAAAAGGGGAGATAACATTGGCCCGTCTCCAGTTCACACAGTGATGGTCAGCGGCTTCTTCACGCCTTCCTCTGAGATCGCAGAAATAAACCAGGCACTGGGTTACATCCCTTATTTCCTCCCGTGTTCTAGCTGACAGTTTGGGAAGATAATGTTCAGAGAGAGACATAGCGCAGGAAGCAAATTGTTACATTGTAGCGGGCAGGGGACACAAAGGCAATAAACAAAGCAAAAGGTTACATTGTAGCTAATAGAGGAAACGAAAGCAATAACCCCGCAGGCACATCCCCCCTCCCCCTTGGGAGAATGGCAGAACCCAGGGAAGGTGAGATTTGTTTTTAGATCAGAGGAGATAGATAGAAATGAAATAGAAATGGGTTCTGACAGGTGGGTTTAATTATCAGTCAAGTGACCTGAATTTGAACTGAGTTGCAGATCCAGAGGAGGGTACAAATTCGTGGTCGCCTGGGCAATTTCTGAACACGGGCCAGATTTGATCATCAACCTGTGAGTCCCATCATCCAGATTATTAATATCAGGATTGAATAGTACTGGCTCCGGAAGGGATGTGACCCAGAGCCTAACTTGGCCAAAGTAGCTGAGTAGATGCCATTCCTCTGGTCGGAAGCCATATCACTGAAGTATGTCCAAATGCATCCAGTCATTTTGTAGGACAAAGAAGGGAAGCGGTGCTTTAAAACTGGCACTCGTGTAAACAACTTAAATTGCCTCAGCTGCTGGTTGGGAATCCGATGGAGGAAGGATGCGTAAGTGCAATTAGCTGGGCCTCTCTCTGCTGTAGTGAAGGGATGTGAGGAGCAGCCCACAGACGCTTCTTTCGTACAGAGCAGGAAAGATTTGCTTCAGAGGAAAACAGCGGATTTGGTCTCTGATCTGGACCCTCAAGGTTAACTTTATGGTACTTCAGGTACAGTAGATCAGGGGTCCCCAACCTTGGCAACTTTAAGGCCTGTGGACTTCAACTCCCAGAATTCCCCAGCCAGCGATGCTGGCTGGGGAATTCTGGGAGTTGAAGTCCACAGGCCTTAAAGTTGCCAAGGTTGGGGGCCCCTGCAGTAGATGGCAGGAAGGAAATCTCACCACAGCCAAGACATTTTATTTATTTATTTATTTATTAATTGCATTTATATCCCGCCCTTCTCCTTACGGACTCAGGGCGGCTGACAATTGAATAAAATACTAACATATATACATACTTAATTAAAATTTGATTAAAACGAAATATTTAAATATGTCCAATTTAAAAGTAATTAAAACCCCCTTGCAGTCTGCGTTGTTCTGCTAGTAAGAATCCTTGCTTTTTCCCACAAGGTATCATCACCAAAGCCAACCAGCTTCTCTTTCTTCACGCGTATGCATACGACGGTCTGATGTTTCAACAAGATGCTGAATGCCCTACCTGTGCCGTGAGAAAACCCGCCAGATCCAGGCATTGCGGTAAGAGTCTCGGTTTAGCCTCTGTCCCTGGAAAGCCTATTGATGCACTATGACAGTGATGGCGAACCTTTTAGAGACCGAGTGCCCAAACTGCAACCCAAAACCCACTTATGCATCGTCGGGTGCCGGGTGGGTGTGGCCCATTGGGTGGGCGTGGCCAATTGGGTAAGTGGCCCATTGGGTGGGCGTGGCAAATTGGGTGAGTGTGGCTGCAATGGTAAGGGCAGACTGGGTGGGACTAAAAAGTTCAATCAATCAATTCCAACTTTGCAAGATCTTTTTTTTTCCCGTGAGAAGTTGAAATTGATTGATTGAACCTTTTTTTTTTTTTGCACATGGCAGCAGAGGCCTTATAAAACCCAGCTGAAGGCCCAGGACTGGGACGACGGCACGCATGCCCACAGAGAAGGCTCTGAGTGCCGCCTCTGGCACCCGTGCCATAGGTTCACCACCACTGCACTATGATCTGCTTCAGAGCTGCCGATCCAGACCCTGCTGTCATTTAGAGAGAGGTCAGTGGGGAACCTGCCTTGTCCTCCACCCAGCTCTCCGGAGCACAGGAACTCTGTCCCAGGAGGGCATCCTTTCCCACAGAAAACGAAAAACGTGCCCTACTACAGCCTTGGCTTCCTCTGCTGCCTGGGAGGCCGGGTCAACATTTTTCAGTTTTTTTTTTATTTCAATGACAGCTTGATGGACATCAGGAACCTTTTTTGATGACCCAGGGCCCTGCAGGGAGGCAAAGCAGTCAGCTGGCAAGAGAAACAGTCCTTTATTAACTGCCAATGTTCCCCAAAAGCTCCCACATATGCTGGCAAGCCTTCAACTGAAGCACACACACACACACACACACACATTCCCTTCAGCGGCCTCTGGCTCAAGGCCAGACAGATAACAAGAAAACAAAACAGAAACTTAATGAGTCCTTTTAAATCCCAGCTTGTCTACAGTCTGCAAGGAGAAATTCAGAAATGCAGTCTGCCGTAGTAGAGCAGGAAACCAGCCAGTCCGATATTCAAGGTATCCAGGTTAAACAAAGAGAAGAGCACAATTCACAACGGTCCCAAGATACCACGTTTGTTCCCGGCAAATGCCCCACCCCACAGCGTCTCCTTAAATCTTAATCCCCAGGTGTGCCTTGTGGAGTGGGGCAGGCCGCTGTCCTCCCTCTCACCTGAACTCTGCCTGCCCTGTTCCAAACCTGAAGGGCCCTGGCCTGCCTCAGCCTGCTCTTCCCCACAGTCCTCCAAAGCCACAGACACCCCCTCCTGGGCATCAACAAGGTCCTGCTCCAGCTCCATGTCCTCGGATTCCGGCTGGGACGGAGGCATGACACCTTTCCCAGAAAGGACCAGTTGGAATGGACCCTGCCCAAAGTCCACTGGGAGGGGAGTGGCTATCGAAGGATCAGAAACCCTCTCCAAGGGGTCACCGAGAAAGCCTCCCCCCCCACACACATAAATTCTCACTTGTTATCCCTTTGCTGTCCCTCTGTACAGATCCTCTAAATCAGATTTTAAATCTGGGCTGCCAAGTTAATGTACTGCTGTCTTTAATGTGGAATGAAACTCTATAGAAAGGAGCGTAGTGCGGATAGTCCTCAACTTACAAACACAACCGAGCCCCAGATTTCGGTTGTCAAGCAAGACCGTTAAGTGAGGTTTGCCCCATTTTATGACCTTTCTTGCCACAGTTAAGTGAATCACTGCAGTCGTTAAGTTAGGGACACGGTTGTTAAGTGAACCTGGCTTCCCCATTGACCGTGCTTGTCAGCAGGTCACAAAAGGGGATCACGTGACCCAGGACACAGCAGTGGTCATAAATATGAGCCAGTTGCTAAGCATCTGGATTTTCATTATGCGAGCGTAAGGATGGTACAACTGTCGTGTGAAAAATGGTCATAAGTCACTTTTTTTTCAGTGCTGGGGTAACTTCGAACAGTCACTAAACGAACAGGTGTTAAGGACTACCTATAGCAGTGATGGCGAACCTTTTAGAGACCAAGTGCCCGAAACCCGGTCCTGCTCCTGCCTCCCTACCCCCGCTCACTCCGCCCCTGCCCTGCCCGCTCCACCCCCGCTCCACGCTCCGCTCACCTGCAGGGCCACCCACCGCCTTCACGGCCTGCCGCAGATCGCCCAGGCAGCCTAGCAGCACCATGGCCATGCCCTCTGCCCGCGCCCCGCAGCATCATCTGCACATGACAGGGCGCAAGGGTCAAGTCTTGTCCCCGCTGCCCAGCTGCCATGTCCTTGGCTGCACTGCTCTGCGCAGGCTGTGCTCGGGGGCGACTCTCCTCCGGGGGGGCTGCTGGTGAGGAGGGGGCGTGGGAGGAGACGGGCTGGGGCGATGGCACGCGTGCCCACAGAGAGGGCTCTGAGTGCCACCTCTGGCACCCGTGCCATAGGTTCGCCACCACTGACCTATAGTATTTACAGTAATTAATTCATTTCCATTGCAGAGTATTCTTTAACTTGCTGTTAAATCTCTTTTCTTATGAAACTGGGAAGTCATATTCAGAAAACTGTTAAGAGGAGAGCCGATTAAATCTTTGCAGTATCAAAAATCGATGCAGTTTGATATGCCAAGTTTTTCCTCCTTCACGAAAGCCAACCTTCTTTGCTATTGCTCCTAGATCGAAATGCTGCCTTATTTGGCTTTCGGTTTCATTATAATTTCTTAAAATCTTGACCCTCGGCCTCCATTTTCCACTCAGGCGTATGCCGTGGCTGCGTACATCGCTTTGATCACCATTGTGTTTGGGTCAACAACTGTATTGGAGCCTTCAACATCCGGTTCTTCCTTTGCTACCTGCTCACTTTGATCTCCATGGCAGCTTCTATTGCAGCTCTAACAGCCGGCTTCCTCATCCAGGTGGTCCTTTTGTCAAATCTTACGTTGGGATATTATACTGATGACCAAGGTCAAGAACATTCAGTTGACACCTTCTTTCTTATTCAGGTAAATATTGACTAACTTGTGCATTTTTTCATGAGGGGAGGGTACAAAGACTGAATTTCAAAAGCCCGAGAGGGTAGAAGAGATTGAAGTCACGTCTTTGTCTTAGACAGTACTTGAAAATATTTGATAGGACATTAAATGATTTTGCTTGCTTCCTAATCAGTCAATACAATCTTGAAGGCAGTTTTAGCCTAAGAGCTCTCAACTAGTGGAACCGCCGATTGTGTGATTCTTCACGGGAGATAGCCATATGACCAAACTGCTTCAGCAGAAGGCTAGGCTACATGACCTCTGGGGTCTCTTCCAACTCAGATTTAGCAAGTGATGTTGCCAGAATGAATTACTGGCTAGGCTAGGCTAGGAGGGGAAATGGAGATCCTGTGTATCTGGATTTTAACTCGTTTCCGCCTCTCTTCACAGCATCTTTTCTTGACCTTTCCTAGAATTGTATTCGTGCTGGGCTTTGTCATCCTTCTGTTGGTTATACTGGGCTCCTATTTCTGCTTCATCCTGTATCTCGTACTGACCAACCAGACGAGCAACGAATGGCTTAAATCAGCAAGATATACACACTCATACTCAGAGCAAAACAGCAGACAGGAAGGCTATCAAAATATTTACTCCAAAGGAGTCTGGGCCAATCTGGCAGAAATTGTGACGCCTCTGACAAGTCCTGCAAAGAAAAGGAAGTGAATCCCTCAACATACACACCCGTGGACCCGGCAAAACAGTTTGCACCTTACAAACTTACCTTCTGTAGAATGAATTTTTATTCTGTCTACTAACTAAATGATGAATACTCAGAAGTGGGAAATGAGTTAACATATTAGAAGATTGTTAATGTGAGCACCGAGTGCTATTCTTTGCACTTTTTAAAGTTTGCCTGCTAAAAAGCCCCAGGGATGAGGCGATACATTGATATTGTGGAGGTGAAAGTGGTTGGTCGCACAGTTAGGCAGCTGTTTAGACATGATTTGGCATTTTTATCCACCTACTGAGTCCCTCCCAAGGACCTGGGAAAAGCAGATGTTGTTTGATGGTGTAAAAGGCATCATTGCAGGATTTAAGCTGTTCCGTGTCAAGCTGCCTTTTACAATTGACTGAAGGGACTTTTGTCAATCGTGTTCCAAATGTTGCTCCAGATGTTTTGGGATTGCACCCAAGGTGCTAATTACTACTGGGACTATCTTCGCTCTCCTTTGCCACAGCTGTTCTATTTTCTATTTACATGTCTTAGTATTTTATGGTTTTCTCCAGTTCTTTCTCTTGTCTCCAGATATGCCACGTCCACTATCCAGACTTTTTTTTTTTATCAACAACTGTTAAGTCTTGGGAGTGTTGGCAGGTGCTTGTCTGCATTATTATATTATATTTTTTTGGTGAGGTAAGATGACTGGATGCCTACATCTGTTTCATTTCCTGCAGTAAATTATCAGGAAGTCCCACTCCAGAGTCACTTTTGCAGATAGCTGGGAACTATGTAAAGCCCCGAACTGCATTATGTGGGTATTTGAAACCTCTAAGAGGTCAATTCTATGGTTGCATTCCTCCCATCCTAAATTTCTGTTTCAGGCCTTTAAGCTGCCCTCTTGCACAATTCCTTCTCCTGCTAGATTACACCGACATTCCTGGGAGAGAAATAACCACTGATACATTTGAAGCCATCAGCACTCTTCCTTTAATTACATCAGAATACAGTAATGTAAAAATTATTTTTTTAAAAAAATATTTACAAGTTAAATCAGACAATAGATAATTAAAAGCTACATGGTTGCAAAAATGTACAATGTGGCCTTTCTCAGTATCCTGCCAATGCAAATAAAGCCCCTGGTTTTCTAAGCTGATATTTCTCCTGAGCTGCTTAAAATCCACACTCCTATGAAAAGCCCCCGAGTTTCCTCCCATGCCTGGAATCCCTCCCTGCCACATAATTAAGTATCCCTGCACACAACATTTTTTCCTCTAAAGTGCTTTACTTGACAACTGCCTGCTTTCCACAGGCTGCCACGTCCAGAAGGGTTAGGTACGCTCCCTGACCAGAACAGGTGGCCAAGGGCTCAGCTAACATGTCACGTAACACGTTTGTGAGAAGCAGCACACGAACCGGCTCTTAGGACAACTTTGCGTCATCTGGGACCTGGGGGTGCAGCCAGGCTGCTGCTCTGCAAAGGTCCCCGCTTGAAGCCCCCGGGCGCCTTAGACAATCACAGTCTGAACTTCCAGCTCCTCCTCCTCCTCCTCCTCCTCCTCGTGGGCTGCAATCACAAACTCTCCCGTGTGCTCCATTATTTCAATGTCCTCGGATGCCACCATGGTCACGGTGGCTTCCTCCACTTCCCCACTGCCCTCTGTGGCCAGCACAGCCCCTTCCCCAATTGCTGAAGCCAGCGTCATGGCAACCTGCTCCGTGAGGCTCTCTGGAGTGGCTATGGCAATCGTGTCGGGGTCCACGCCGTCGGCTGTCATGGTTGAATCGTCTGCCACCGTGACATTCTGGACAATTATCTGATGGCCAGAATTGGCTTGGTTTACTATCTGCTGAACCACCTTCATTATGTGACTGTCCACCTGCACAGGGGGGAAAAAAGTTAGTCTGTCTTCGTTTATCCCATGCATCAGGACTCAACGCTTCAGACAGGGTTGCATCTTGCTACTTAGTGCAGTTTAACTCCTTAGTGTGGAGGAAAACTGGTCCAAACACAAGCCGTGGACAGCACGCGGTTCTAAGGCTGAACTTCTTGCAGTGCATGTCTGGTTCCCAGGACACCAGCCAATCAAAAGCCCCGCTTGTTCAACCCAAAAAATAGGAAAGCGACCCCACCTCAGTCCCAGCACCACATTCAACAGGAATGTAGCTAATCAACAAAGGATTAGTTATTTCTGTCAAGGTTCCTAAAGAGAGTCCCCAGGCAAACAGGCAATTCTGAACTAGAGAACACTCACCATCTGCTTTATTAGGTTTGCCTCACACTAAACGAGAGCTTTCTGAGCAAAAATTTCCCCTAAGGTTATTAATTTTCTGAGACATTCCCAGAAAAATCTGAAATACAGCGAATGAGATGAAATTCCATTTCTGAGAGCCAGGCAAATTAGAAAGGACTATCCAATTTGGGGATCAGAAATTTCAATCCTGAAATTTTGTTCTGTATCTGCATTGTGTGAGATCCAGGATTGAGGGTGGGGGGGGGAGGCGAGTGATGAGATTAGCCTCTTCGGGAACAACCACTCATCTTTTTCCTTTCCCCTCTTGATTCCCTTCTAATCCTTCAACCCAGATTATTACATTTATTAAGACTTGAATTCTTAATGAACAAACAAACTCATCCTGGGAACAGACTTTAGTGGGTCTCTTTCTGTCTAGTTATCATTAAAATTTAAATTTATTGGCCATCCAGCTTCACTGGCTACTGAAATAAACCAGGGCCGAAAGGGATTTCTCTGAAGAAAAGCGGCTGGTGGATGGAGACATGCTAGAGATGCTCCTTGCCGGAGTTACCAGGGCTAAATCCATCACATGCTCTGCTTGCCTACACAGGCTCTGTTACTTGAGGATTTAGCACTCGGGGGAAGGACTCGCTCCTCCCAGGGCTGAAAATAGTTGTTGCTGTGATCATCAGAAGCATCCTTAGAGCCACCCACCTCGTGCCTGCTTCCTTCGATGATCTCAGCAGCTTCGCTGGTTTCCATGTCTTCAGAAGCTGTCTTTAAGAAAGAAGGCACAGCAACAATTTAGCCTCAACCATTCAAAGACACTTCAGGACTGCAGCCCTCTCCTCGGCAACCACAGCCCACATCCCTTATACACTTCCTAGTCCAGTGGTGGCGAACCTATGGCACGGGTGCCAGAGGCGGCACTCAGAGCCTTCTCTGTGGGCACACGCTCCATCGCCAGTCCTAGGCTGGGTTTTGTAGAACCTTTTCGCTTTAGACCTCCGCCGCCATGTGCAAAAAAAAAAAAGGTTCAATCAAATCAGTCAATTTCAACTTCTCCCGGGAAAAAAAAATCTTGCAAAGTTGGAATTGATTGATTGAACTTTTTAGTCCCACCCAGTCTGCCGTTACCACTGCAGCCACGCCCACCCAATTGGCCACACCCACCCGACACCCAACGATGCATAAGTGGGTTTTGTGTTGCAGTTTGGGAACTCGGTCTCTAATGGTTCGCCATCACTGTCCTAGTCTGTCCAGGAGCGTGCATGATGAGTCTCCATAGTTCTTGGCCCACCTTAGGTCTCCAGGGCTGCGATATTAATCGCTTACAAAAGGCTCTGCCTTCCCCGGTGAGAGGCGCTTACCTCAATTATGTATTCCTGCGTATCTGCCACCACTGAGGAAAACTCCACCAGGACTGTAGGGGGGTCTTCCGAGATTACAGTTGCAGCCAAACGGTCAGCACACTGGCCCTCCTCCGATGCCCCTGCTTCTTCAGCTTCTTTCAAGGCAAGCAGGCAGCCGCCTGGGGAAAGATGGAGGAAAAGGCAGTTCAGCATCAATTAAAAGAACGGCAGGAAGAATTTCCCTAATTAAAAGTTCAACATCAATATGCAGAAGAGCTGCTTACGCTAAATAACTGGACCTTTAAATAATTCAATATAGGTAGTCTTCAACTTAGGATCAGAACAGAGTCCAAAGTTTCCAAAAATAAGCAAGACAGTTAAGCGAGTTGTGCCCCATTTTACGGTCTTTTTTTGCCAGAGTTGTTAAGCAATCACTGCAGCTAAGTGAATCGTGCGGTTGTTAAGTGAGACTGGCTTCCCCCATTGACTTTGCTTGTTGGAAGCCAGCTGGGAAGGTTAGAGACAGTGTTTGCATGTCTCTGGGAGAGAGCAACTGCCATAAATACATGCCAATTGCCAAGCACCCACATTTTGATCACATGACCATGCAGATGCGGCAGCAGTGATAAATCACTTTTTTTTTTTTAGTGCTGTTGCAACTTTGAACGGCCACCAAATGAATGATTATAAGTCGAGGACTATCTGTGCCCAAGGCACACCACATGTAGGGCATTGCTATTATGCAAATTAACTTTTTTCTTATTCTAAATGTTTTGTTGCGCATTAACAAAGCGTAAGGCTCTAAATTTTTCAACCTCTTAAAAGCTTCTGTACTTACCTCCCACTGGGACTAACGAAGCTTCAAATGCTTTAGAACAGGAGCTCTGTTAGCTCTTGAAAGAGATTTATTTATTTTATTTATTTATTAGTTAGACTTTTACCCCGCCCTTCTCCTTACGGACTCAGGGCGGCTAACAACCAATAAAATACAAATACACCCCAAGACACCCCTTAAAACTTGGTTAAAAAAAAATATTTAAATTGGCTATAATTAATTAAAAATGTTTAAGAACCCCACTAAAAAATTTCCCCTTAGGCCAGTCCTGCTTGCTGAAATAACCATGTCTTGAGGGCGCCGCGGAAGGAAGGGAGATCCGGAATCACCCGGATCTCTGGGGGTAGCTCGTTCCAGACAGTGCCGGCTGGCGACTCCCGGGGGGGGGGGGGGACCGAGACAGACGGAAGTGCATGGAACACACCTTCTGTACTGGAAGCCAGGACAGAGGGAGGCGCACACACCTGTCCTTGAGACAAACTATCCTCCGCTCACCTTTGGTCCTCAGGTGCCGATTGAGGGTGCCATGCTCCGCGAACCCACGGCCACATTTGTAACATTTGAATGGCTTCTCGCCCGTGTGGTGACGGATGTGGCGCACCAAAGAACCCTTTTCCCGAAAGCCTTGATTGCAGAACTGGCAGACGTACGGCTTTTCATCCAGGTGCGTTCGGAAATGAACCTGCTGTGCATTCTGTGGGAAAGAGGACAGGGGAGTCACCTTCCAAACCTCCCCACAATATAAATGCAATCCAGTTTAAGGTCAAAAACCTCCTATCTTTCAGGAGCACATGCAAATAATCTTGCTGGAACAGGTACCGCCGAGCACCATTTTGGTTTTGATGGATAGATGGCTGGATGGAAGGATGGATGGACGCAGACAGACTGATAGGTATGTCTAAAAAACCCAAAGCATCATGAAATAGCCATAATTTTCTTACTGATTGACCAACCTCCCACCCCCACCCCAGACTGCAGGAGTACAGTCAAAAAGAGCCGCCGTTTTAATGAGATTTAAATGAGATTCCCACTTCTGCTTTCTGGTAGAAATCAATCGATCAGGGCTATCATAACAATACTAAGATAGTCTAAAATCGATCCAGATAAATCAACATTATCCAGAAATGTCTGGGATCAGTTGAAAATCATTCAATAATTTCCTAGGCTAAATAAGAGATTTTTTTTCCAAATAGTTACTCATTTTACCAAACTTATACAGACATCCAACTACCAGAAGAAACACTGAGCAGTGAACAAGAATCAAAACCACCGTATAATTAAAACAAAAAAAAACATTTAAAACCCTGATCAAATCTGAATCCAATCAACTACCCCATGCCAGCTTCTTTAACATCCTCGCCCCAGTGCCCGTCGGAAAACCCAGGTTTTTACCACATTTCTAAGGCTAACAGGGTCAGGTCCATCTGTATCTCTGGGGACAGAGAAGGCAGGCTTCCCAGAGGCCGCCAGGCAACAGTGCTCCATTGGAGAGCAGGAGTCTGCCCATTCTGCCAAATCCATCCAGATGGGCAGAAACCACTGGGGATAATAGGTGGTCCTGCAAGTAACCCAGCCTCATGCCAGGTAGGACTTCAAAGGTGATAACCAGCACCCTGATTGCTCCTAAAAGCTGACTGGGAGCCAGCTGAGGCCAGATTGGTGTTTCATAGCTACTGCAACTCACCCACTACTGCCCATGATGCTACAGGCTCCAGATGCTCCAAGGATAGCCCCGGGTAGAGGAGGCTGCAATAGTTCAATCAGGAATTTCTGCAAAGGTCAGGAAAGGACTTGCCACCTTCTCTTCCAAAGCAGCAGAGCAAGACCTGTTCTCAATGCTTTTCCTATTCCTTTCCTTCACACGTTATCTCTTTCATTTCCTGAAGTCCTTCCAGAATTACAATCCCTAGTCTTTCCCCCCTCTCTGTTAGTCTTCCCTCCTCTGAAGTTATGCAGGTGGTTTCAACAGGTTCAGCAACCGTTCAGGGCCAAACACACCAAGAGTCTCAGAAAACAGGAACCCCCAAAGGTACGAAGTTCCTACCTTGGTCTTGTATCTCTTCCCACATTTGGGGCACGGATAGGGCCGCTCGTCAGAATGCACTCGCCTGTGCCCCTTCACGTGCGCAATTGTCTTGTACAGCTTGCCACACTCCCCACAACGGAACCGCCGCTCGTTCACATGCACTTCCTGATGCTTTTTCAGCAAGTATCCTTTGGTGAATTCTTTGCCACACTCCTCACAGGTAAAAGATTTGTAGTCTGGGGGAGAAATGAAAGGATACAATGGAAATTCCAGGACTGGATAACTTTCTATGGGCCTGCTCACAAAGGCTTGGCCAAGGAAGCGCGACGGCATTTCCTGCATTTCTCACAAATCAAGACAAAGGAATGTCTGTGGAGATTCTCAGTCATCTGGGTCACAATTGTCCCAAAGCTGCTTTTTCAAAAGGCAACTGGACTTTCTTGGTTTTTCCTTGAAGGCATTTCGCTTTTCTTCCAAGAAGCTTCTTCACTTCTGACTGAATGGTGGAGAATGGAAGGATTTATATTCCTTGCAGTCATCTGGTCATTAGCACTCTTTTTGAGACTCATCAAGGCCATCAGAAACAGTGCTAACGGCCACAGGACTGCAAGGAATAGAAATCTTTCCACTGTCCACCATTCAGTCAGAACTGAAGAAGCTTCTTCAACGAGAAGCAAAATGTCTTCAAGGAAAAACAAAGTAATTCCAGATACCTTTGGGACAAGACAAAAGAACATTTATCTGATGGTGGCTGATTGCTCTAAACCAGGGCTTTTCAACCAGTGATACGGGTACCACCTGTGGTACATTGGCACCTGGCAGGTGGTACGCGACCATCCTAGAAAAGTGGTAGCGTGGGAAGGGAATGAGCTGAACCGGTGGCAGCACCGCACAAGCCTGAGCAAGAGACGGCTGGAGCTGCAGGGCTGTCAGGGCTCAGCGGAAGCGCCAGGATCAGCACTTCTTCGGGGCTGTCAGGGCTCAGCGGAAGCGCCAGGATCAGCGCCAGGCTCCAGCTGGAGCTCGGCGCTGATCCTGGTGCATCTGCTGAGCCCTGAAGAAGCACCGATCAGCTGGAATGTTGCAGCCTCTCCAGGGTCTTGTGATTTACATTCAGATGCTTGGCAAGTGATTCATATTTATGACGGTCAGTGTCCCAGGGTCATGTGAAGTGACCAAAGCCTGCTGCAACCACCCAGCAGACGGGGGGAATAAAAACCAAACACCACCCACCCCACCCCCACTGCCAATCCCCAACAGAAATTCTCACAACAATGAAAACCTCGGACAGGAGGAAGAGCGCCACCGGGCGGCCAGGCAGGTGTCTTGCTCAGCTGTGGCTTAGGGGGGGCTTTTTTCAATGCCATTGTAACTTCGAACAGTCACTAAGCGAACTGTTGTAAGTCGAGAACTACCTGTACTTTATCACTTTTTTCCTTTTTTGGGGGGGGGTCATCAAGTTTTTGACACCTTGCTAGGAGACTGGTGGTACTCGGATGTTGCCATATCCTAAAAGTGGTACAGTGGGTGAAAAGGTTGAAAAGCCCTGCTCTAAACATGTGGAACAGCAGACCAAGGACCACGTAGGTTAAATGCTAAGGCAAAGAAAGAAACACTCCGGTCTTCTAAGGGCTCTGATGTGGCAGGTGACAGCAGTAGCCCCGTGGAAGGATGCAGGGGAAGAGAGAGCTCCTCCGCACCCAATTTATAGCTCTGGATTAATCTTGAGAGTTCACTACACAAATATTGCTGCCCAGGTGTCAATCACCGGAACCAAAATGAAGAATTGGCTTCAGATGTGAAGAAAACTCCTTAGCCCAAGCTGACAACTACATATTTAGTTTAAACCTAAATATGGTACCTAGGTGTGCGGCAATGAGATTTAAAACTGCTCCTAGAAGTAAGGTTTTTTTGTACCAATAGAACAGTGGTTCTCAACCTTTTTAATGCCGCGACCCCCAACCGGTCGTAAGTCGAGGACTACACCAGTCGTAAGTCGAGGACTACACCGGTTGTAAGTCGAGGACTACCCAACCGATCATAAGTCAAGGACTTTCCCTGCCTGGGAGCGCCGTGCATGCGTGGTTCCGCCCCCTGCGCCGGCCGAGGCATAGCTGGCAAGCGGCAGAGACGGAGCAGGCCGACCACCAGCTGGCCCAGCCCAAGGGAGGTAAGGCACCCGGCGGAAAAGGGGAAAAAAATGGCGGACAGCCTTGCTTGGCGACCCCCGTGAAATGGTCGATCGACCCCAAATGGGGTCGCGACCCATAGGTTGAGAACCGCTGCAATAGAAGCTAGCAAAACTGCATCTGGATGGCCGTCTGGAGCATCAATTACTCAGCCTGCTCATCTACATATCTAGATCTCAAAGCAGGGATAGTAAAACTCATCTAGACAAGTTAGCCCACAAAGGGCAAAAGCCAGAAATAGGAATTTCAAGAGGAACAAATGCAAAGTCCCAAATCTGGCTAGGAAGCTTCAAGGACAACAAAAAGAAGAAAAGTCTGGGATCTTGATGGATCATAAGCTCAACCAACAAATGTGATTGGCTGAATCAACAGACAGAGTCAGGATCAAGAGAACTTATTATTCCTCTTTATTCTACGTTGATTAGACCCCTTTTAAAATACAGTACAGGAAGTCCTTGACTTACAACCATCACTGAGTCTGTAATTACAGTCATAAGTCATGCCATTCATTAAGCAAGTCTCCACGTGACGGCATCCCATTGTATGACTTTTGCAGAGTTTGTTAAGCAAATCTATTTGCAGGAAGTAAATGTCAGATTCCAGCAAAAACCATCATAAATTGCGGTCACATAACTGCGGGATGCCGCAAGTGGCTGTAAATGCAGGTGGGTGGCTAACCACCCAAAATACGATCACATGACTTCCGAGCTCCCCACCCCCTTCAGCTGTTGGAACTTTGAATCTGGGTTAAAAGTAATCCCGGGGAATGTTGTAACTTTGGTTATGAGCAACTATTTGTAAATCAAGGACTACCTGTACATCCAGTTCTGAACTCCACATTTTAGAAAGGACATTAACAAACTGGGGCATATCTAGAAGGCAGCAAGCAAGATGGTAAAGAGTAAAATTTCTGGGGGGGAAAATATGACTGGAAGCACTGCGCATAGTTACCCTGGAGCAAACAAACAGCAGGGAGTGACTTCAAATATCTGAAGAGCTGACATGTAGAAACAGAGCTGAATTGTTCAGTTGTTTCAGAAGACAGGTTAAGAAAGAATCTCTTTAAATTATAAGAAAGGAGATCTCAGTTGGACACCATGAAAGTTTACCGTGATGAGCCAGTCCGCAGATTCCCTTCCCTGGAGGCATCTGGAGAGAATCTGAAGAGCAGCCATCAGGAATGCTGCACTGGACAGGTACTTATACTAGACCAGGGCTGGGGAACCTGGGCTCTTTTATGACTTGTGGACTTCAACTCCCAGAATTCCTGAGCCAGCATGGCTCAGCTTGGAAACCTCTCCCTTTCCCCTCAGCATGGCTGGCTCAGGAATTCTGGGAGTTGAAGTCCAAGAGTCATAAAAGAGCCAAGCTTGCCTACCTCTGGCCTAGGCTGCTTTATGACTCATGGACTTCAACTCCCAGAATTCCTGAGCCAGCATGGCTCAGCTTGGAAACTTCTCTCTTTCCCCTCAGCATGGCTGGCTCAGGAATTCTGGGAGTTGAAGTCCGCAAGTCATAAAAGAGCCAAGGTAACCTTGGTAAGTCTATGAAAACTGAAATGACGTAAAGAGCACCTCAGAAACATCGCCACTGAAACTGTAACGCAGGTAGTCCTCGACTTACGACGAATGAGCCAAAATTTCTGTGGCTAAGCGAGAAATCTGTTAAGTGAGTTTTGCCCCATTTTACCACTTTTCTTGCCCCGATTCAGTTGTTAAGGAAATCACTGCAGTGGTTAAGTTAGTAACACGGTTGTTAAGCGAATCTGGCTTCCCCCATTGACTTTGCTTGTCAGAAGGTCGCAAAAGGGGATCACATAACTCCGGGACACTGCGACCGTCATAAATATGAGTCAGTTGTCAAAACATCCCAATGTAGATCAGGTGAACGTGGGGATTCTGCAACGGTCGTAAGTGTGAAAAATGGTCTTAAATCACTTTTTTTCAGTGCCGTTGTAACTCTGAACAGTCACTAAACAAACTGTTGTAAGTTGAGCGTTGCCTGTACTGCCAAGCGCAGGGCTCTTCAAACTTGGCCCTTTTATGACTTGTGGACTTCGACTCCCAGAATTCCTCAGCCTGGCTGAGGAATTCTGGGAGTCGAAGTCCACAAGTCATAAAAGGGCCAAGTTTGAAGAGCCCTGGCCTAGCGTGTTTACAAAAAAAAAAAAAAAAGTGATGTCTTTAGGGCAGTGGTGGCGAACCTATGGCACGCGTGCCAGAGGCGGCATTCAGAGCCCTCTCTGTTGGCACACGTGCCACTGCCGCCAGGAGCAGGAGCTCCGCCCGGCACAAAGGAGATGAAGCAGCCGACTAGCAAGTTCGAGTAAAGGTGGTAGAGCAGAGGTCACCAACCATTGTCGATTGGTGGACTGGAAGAAAAGGGAGGGGAAAGCATTTCACATGTGTGCATGCGTGCACGGGGCCACGAGCACACACGCGCTGCAAATGGGGCGGGGCTAGTGCCTGCGTGATACTCACTAGCCCTGCCCCGTTCTTGCTTGGTGCAGCGCCTTGTATCTGCACCCCACGGCGCTGCCGCGGCCGTTTTTGCACCTTGCAGCACGGTGGCCCATTTTTGCGCCCCTGGTTTTTGCGTGCCAGAGGCAGCACTCAGAGGTGCCTCTCTGCCCCCCCCCGAGGGCACCATAATGCTGATGCGGCCCTGGCACTTTGCGATAAATAAATGGGTTTTGGGTTGCGGTTTGGGCACTCGGTCTCTAAAACAGTGGTTCTCAACCTGTGGGTTGGGACCCCATTTGGGGTCGATCGACCATTTCATGGGGGTCGCCAAGTAAGGCTGTCCGCCATTTTTTTTGTCCGCCATTTTTTCCCCCCTTTTCCGGCGGGTGCCTTACCTCCCTTGGGCTGGGCCAGCTGGTGGTCGGCCTGCTCCGTCTCTGCCGCTTGCCAGCTACGCCTCGGCCGGCGCAGGGGGCAGAACCACGCATGCGTGGCGCTCCCAGGCAGGGAAAGTCCTCGACTTACGACCGGTTGGGTAGTCCTCGACTTACGACCAGTTTAGTCCTCGACTTACGACCGGTTTAGTCCTCGACTTACGACCGGTTGGGGTCGCGGCATTAAAAAGGTTGAGAACCACTGCTCTAAAAGGTTCGCTATCACTGCTTTAGGGAATGCAAGGCAGGGCTTTGCCTGCAGGACACTGGAGGAAACTAAGAGGATGCCGTCTTACCTAGATGTCCACTGATATGGAGGTCGAGGCTATTCTGCTCCCTGAAGATTTCGCTGCAATAAGGGCAGACATGTCGCTTACATTCATGGGTTGCTTCAGGATCTGGCTATGAAACAGAGGGAGCCCAGCATAAATTACGTGCGCATTTGACTGAGAGAAACCTTGAATTGTGTGAAGATGACAAGAGAAAAGTTAAAGCAAACTCAAGAGGCCTTATATTCTTACATTCAGTGGTACCACAACACAGCACGAACTATGAAAGACACATCTGGCAGCAAGCCAAGCAAGCTGCCTTTAAATTGCCAGGGCTGAAAGATGGAACTTACAGCTTCTATGTGCTCAATTTCCACATACTGCTCTTCGCACAATTTCTCCTCCTCTTTGTTCGTTAAATCCGCAGCAGCAGCAATACCGTTTTCATTGGATTTGGCACCCTCCTCTATGGAAACTCGCTCAATCACGATTCCAGAATTCCTCATGGCTTCTCTCAGCAAGTTCTCATTGTCCTCCTGGTCAGGGGACAGCTCTTCAAGACTGGACGACTAAACAAAATAAGGGTGCAGCAACAATGACTGCTAAGCAGGAAGGAAAAACATCTACCTTTAACCTAGAACAGTGGTGGCGAACCTAGGGCACGGGTGCCAGAGGCGGCACTCAGAGCCCTCTCTGTGGGCACGCGCGCCGTTGCCCCAGTCCTAGGCCTTCAGCTGGGTTTTATAAAACCTTTTCGCTTTAGGCCTCCGCCGCCGTGCCAAAAAAAAAAAGGTTCAGTCAATTTCAACTTCTCGCGGGAAAAGAAAGATCTTGCAAAGTTGGAACTGATTGGTTGAACTTTTTAGTCCCATCCAGTCTGCCGTTACCACCGCAACCACGCCCACCCAATGGGCCACACCCACCCAATGGGCCACACCCACCTGGCACTCAACGATGCGTAAGTGGGTTTTGGGTTGCAGTTTGGGCACTCGGTCTCTAAAAGGTTCGCCATCACAGACCTAGAACCCCAAAAGCTGTTGTTTCTGACCAACATTTCTCATAGTTTTGACTTCGGGAACCCTTCAAAATGTCGTTCTCCTTCCCAACCAAGGTCTGGAGCTCCGAGAGTTTTGTTTGGCTGAGTGATGGTTGAAGTGCACTGCAGCTCCTTCTCAAGACCAACCTCAAGCAGTGAGTTGTTATTATGATGGGCTTTCTGGGTGGCTGCTTCAGGATGACCAGGGCGGGAACCACCCCTTCTCCTGGTGCTACAAGATGACGTTTCCCCCAACCACAGATTGCACTAACCTCTTGTCCCATCGCCTTGGCTTCCGAGACGGGGAGCTCCTGCATCTGGACGTGGACTTCATGGAGGACATTCCCTTTCGCATCCGTCACCAGATGGATTACAGGCGAGGCCTCCAAAGATGGAGCTGCCAGCGAGGGAATGGCTTCGCTGCTGGAGCTGCTGGCCCCTTCAAGAAAAGCAGCACACAGCTAAGAGCGCCGCCAGTGGCTGGGTTCAAGGGAAGCAAAGCAAAGCACTTCAGCAGCTCCCTCGGGCTCACTTGGGTTACTGCCCTGCCAGAGGGGCACAAGGCAACCCCTGAGCCTTCAGAGAAAGCTTTCACACAACTATGGGACACCAGTGCTGTTCTCTGGTGGACCAATGCTTGCCTAAGGCCTTGAAACAAGGCAGAATCCTGACCACAGTGCAGGAGTGTACCTGAACTATGACCAGGTAAACCCCAAGAGATCTCCCCAGAGGCCGGGATCCCACACAAAGCCTGGCTAAGCAGGGAAGACTAGTTTATGGTACAGCATATTGGACTGACTAGGGTTAATTTTGGGCTGTGTCTCTTCATGAGTCCTTGTTGCTTTGCTGACCTGCCTGTGCATCGATCTGAATAACCGGAAACTGAATTAGTACGTTCTAGACTTGTACAACATGCTGAATCTAATTACCTGGGTTCACGTAGCACATTAACAAAAACAGCTCAGTGCACTGGTCACTACAGTGGCTAGATTTATCTGCCCGTACTAAATGTGTGGTGTTCTCCAGACTGGTGTTCTCCAGACTGTTCTCCAGGGCTTATTTCTGTTCTGTCTGATCATCAGCACTCATCAAATTCCTGCACTATTTTCTTTTTGTGCTATTTATTGCCTCGCTAATCCAGAAGAATCTGTTCACCTGAAGGATATTATCCACTGACAACGTGCTTCCTGAACCTAAGGCCAGCTTCTGTAAATGGCATGATTAAGACTCCCAGTTCTTTCAGCATCCCATTATGGAAACTGGCAGAAAACAGACCCTCAAAGTCCATTTCTGATGTAGAGAACAATGGCTCTCAGTAGATCCAGAAGGCAAGATCCAGAAAATTTATTGGCTTTTCTGAATATATGCTCAGTCCAAATGGATCTATTTCATCTGTGACCTACCACGTTGCCTCTTCCCGCCAACAGCTGGGGTTCACGTCATCTGTGATGTCTAAGTCGTAATTCCCTAGCACCTCCTTTCATCCTGAATACCGTAACATGCCTTTTCTCTCAGGCAGTTTTTTCCTTCCTTTCTTTTGTGAATTAATGTTTCCTCATTTACGGATATTCCACTGAATACTGTATAAATCTCCTGTGCCCATCCTCACCTCATGCCAAATCGCAAAAGTTCTATTTCATTCCCCCAAAGGCAAGACATGGATAAGCAGGGGAGGCCATGAGCTTTTTCACTAACCTGAGCCTACATCCTCTTTACTAACAACTATTTCTTTATTCATATTGAAGCGGATTTTCTCAGTGCAGGGTGTCAAGGATTTCAAATGTCGAGTCAAAGCTCCTGATTCCCGGAAGCTTTTCCCACATTTCTTGCACTTGTAAGGACGCTCGTCTAGAGAAACCAAAGGAAAGTTACTTTACGGAAGAACCTGGCTCCACCGCCTCCGGGTGAAGTTTCTGCTGCCAACCCTGCTGTGAGGCCTATATATAGCTTTCCAACAGTGGGAGCACAGAGGGCAAGGTAAATGCTTAAGCATCGGGAATTAATCCTGGAATCCTTTTTATGCAAATCCCTCACCCTAGCAGTTCAAATCCCCTTTAACTCCCAATGCCTTCCCCTGGGCTCTTTTTAGTCCTACTTTTGAAAGTTGCTTAATAACCGAGTCACTACATACAGCCGACCAAGTCCTCTCTTCACCTGTGTGGCGGCGATGGTGTCGGATCAGCGAGCCCTTGGTCCTGAAAGATGTCCCGCATAACTTACACTCGTAGTCCTTCCTGCTGCTGTGAGTGATCATGTGAGCCTTGAGTATGCTGGCCTGAAATCAAAGGATACAAATGTTTGTGGTGCTGCCGGACACGGGGTTTTAGTTTTAAGAACAACGTGACACTTCAAGCTATAACGCTGCTGCCTTTTCTCACCCGAGGCAAGAATGATTGTGTCTCACTAGCATCGTCTAATTAATCATTTATCTAGCAGTACCATGAACATTGCTAAAATCCTTAACATACCGTCTTAAATGTCTTGTGGCACAGTTCACAGACGTAACGACCTTCCTTATTAACCAGCAGTTTAACTTTGATAAGTTCCAGAGAAGCACCTTCCCCTGGGCCTCCTGGATTACTCTGATTAATTCCACCATCTTCATCACTGGGGCCGTTGGGGCTTTCAAAGACATGATCTGCACCTACAACAACCTCCTTGATTTGCCCACTACCTGCAAAGAGGCCCAAAGCCAGTTAGATTCTTTACAGAAGACCCCATTCCATAACCAGCTAATGGCACTTTTTGGGTGGCCATACTGGATACGCTCCCATGATGGAGTGGTTTCTGCCATTAAATTCAGGCTGAAGCAAAATCCCTCTGCAGGCCTTGGCAGAACTGGAAGGGTTCTGTGAGTAGAGAAAGCACTTCCATGCGATGTTCATATGAATTTATTCTGGATCACATCAAAACATATTATTTAGTGGACAAATAACCTTATGTGAATCTATCAATACATTTCATCTCAGCTAGCAATCTCACCATTATTCTGTATTCTCAAAAGCATTTTGTCTATCGATGCTCAAATTTTAGTAGAACGAAAGGACCTGCATGACTTCTAACCATTCATTCCCCTAAATAATAAACTAACGTAATAATGCTCTGTCACACCTTTTCTAAAATAAAAAGCTTTAAATCTTTATTTTTCTTCAGGGAAAAACTACCATTTTGGTTTCTCTCTCCTGGGTTTTCCCGAGCTCCGGATAACCTTAGATCAACATAAATTTATATAACAACTTTAAGATATTATCTTAATAATTCATGGCATGGCATTTTCATTTTCACTGCACTTTTTGAGAAGAATATGTTTTTATTTAATCTTCAGAGGACCTAACTTTTGATGATTACATTTATTCAAAATCATGGAAAAGTACTGAGACACACAAATGGCTGCACATGACACCATACCATTTGTCCTTTAATCCACTACTGCCAGCACTGATTAACAGCAGCATCACTTCAAGAGGATTCCTTCCTAATACTTGGAGATGCCAGGAACTGAATCTGGGATCTTCTGCATGAAAAGCATTTATCCTTCCTGTTACATTCCTCTCCTTTAAATACCCACAACAGGCTTACTGATTACCTAAAATAAAGTTATTTAAGTGGCTGGTGGACATACCTACAATTTCAGGTACATTGCTGATTTCTTCTGTTATTGGAGCTGCTTCAACAACTATATGAGCTACGGTTATAGGCGCTTCAACTGACGAAATCACCTGATGGAACAAATGAAGCTTTAATATGAATACACCTATTGTGATAAGGATGTTCCAAAATATCTTTTAATAAAATTTACACTGTTGGAAATGATAGAAACAGCATTTGCCATAAGATCTTCTGCTAATATTCCTTGTACGGATGAGGTGATGCATTTTGCAGTCATTTGAGCCTACAAAGCTCCTTATTTATCCAGCTTGCACCCCCACCCTGGTCCCCAGTGAGATCACATGTCTGGTAAGCAGAGCTAAGATGCTGCCTTGAGAAACTTGCCGGGGTTGCTGCTGCAGTTGCATCCTGAGGCCGCTGGCAAAGCTTCTGCAACTTGTGTTGCACGAATTCTTCCAAAGAAGTGAACTCGGATTGGCAGCGACCACATTTGTGCCTATCATCTTCATCTAGAATGCAAAAAACAAACAAACCAAGGACCCTGTCACATTTTAGACAGCATGAAAAGGAGATTCTCAAATAACCAACCTCAGCAGCTGTATTCATCCCAATATTAGTATTTACAGGCTTGGGATAATAAACAGTAGCAGCAGTTTAAACATTGCCAATCATTCCAAAGCAAAACATGGAGTTAATACCTCTAATTGAGCTTTTTTTTCTTTTCTTTTTTTTTACGATCAGGAGAAAAACAGCGGATCAAGATGCTGCCTAAATAATCATAAAGCTGGTCATGGCCAAGCTAAGGCCAGCCTGGGATTCCATCTTCACAAAGATCAACCCCCAACACAGGCCCAGAGAGTGTCGGAAGAGCATCCTGCCCCTCCTCCGACTGGACAGCCATCTCTCAGAAACAGTATAGGTCTCCTGCCAGGGGGTTGGACTAGATGACCTCCAAGGTCCCTCCCAACTCCATTACTGTTACCTTCCTGCCACCTGCACCAGCCCGGAGGCCTCTCAAAGGCCCTCAGCAGAAGAGCCCACCTGGCGGAGAGGGAGCCCCCCCCTACCCCGGAAGCCCAGAAAAGAGGCCCCCTCCCCTAATCTTGGCTCCTCTGCCTGCGCCTGCCGCGCTCCCCTTCTCTCCCCACAACACCCCTGCCAGGTAGGCTGCCGCAGAGAGCGCTCAGCATCCGTCCCAGCTCACAACAAACCGATCGGGGCTGCGCCGCGCCGCCAGACCGACGACATCCCCCACCCACCCACCCCCGCCCGAAAGGTTCCGCAGAGAGGCTCCACCGGGGCAGGAGGGAGTTGGGTCGCGATGGGCCCAGCGCCGATCCGCCTCCGCCGGATCTCGTGACGTGGACGGGAGCCGCCGCGGCGCCTTTCGCCGCTCCGAGGGCAGGTCCGTCCCCGCGGCAAGAACAGCCGCCGCTTCCCCCGGAGGGCCCTGAAGCGCCCCCTCCCCCGCCTTCCCCCGGGCGGCAGTACCTTCTTCCTGGAAAGGCGTCGGGAGGCTGAGGAAGGCGGCGGCGGCGGGAGACGGAGGGAGGCCGCCCGCTGCCGCCGCCTCAGCAGCGCCCTCGCGTCCCCGTGGCCCAGCTGCCGTAAGCCCCGCCGGCCCAGCGCCCGTTGCCATCGCGGCTTCCATGTCGCAAGGCGCCGCAACCACCAAGATGGCGGCTTTACGGCCGTGTCGTCATAACAACGGGCCCGCGCCGCGGGGAGGCGGGATCGCTCGAGCCCCGTCGCAGCCTCGGTGGGCAGGCGCTCAGCCAACGGGAAGACGAGGGCGGCTGCGGGCGGCTCACCTGCAGGGGCGGGGCCTGCGCGGCGTTACAGCCAATGGTTGGCGAGGGCCGGACGGTTTTCCTCTTCGCTCGGCCAACCGACGCGCGCCTCGCCCCGGGCAGCCAATCAGCGGCGCCGGATCCGGTTTCCGGAGGCTTCGCCGAAGCCCTCGTGCGCGGACGAGCAGGAGACGGGGCCGCACGGGGGCGGGCCGCCCCGCCCCCCAGCCAATGAGCGCGGCCGGAGCTCGTGAGGCGCCGAGGCGCGGCGCCCGTCCTCTCATCCGCCCTCCCGCGATGGCGGCCAAGGAGTGTCGGCGGCTGGACGCGGCGCTGGCGCGGCAGGTGCTGTCCGAGGCGGAGGCGCTCCTCTTCGACTGCGACGGCGTGCTGTGGCGGGGCGAGGCGTCGCTGCCCGGCGCGGCCGAGACGCTGCACCGGCTGGAGGCGCGCGGCGCGAAGCGGCTCTGCTACGTGACCAACAACTCCTCGCGGACGCGCCAGGCCTACACCGAGAAGCTGCGGCGCCTGGGCTTCCCGCCCGCGGAGCCCAGCCAGGTCTTCGGCTCCGCCTACTGCGCCGCGCGCCACCTGAGCCGCGCGCTGCCGCCGGGCGGCGCCGCCTACGTGCTGGGCGGGCCGGCGCTGAGCGCGGAGCTGGAGGCGCTGGGCGTGGCGCACCTGGGCGTCGGGCCCGCCCCCGAGCCCGGCTCCGCCCACTTCGGCGCGCGCGCCCCGCTGGAGCCCGCCGTGCGCGCCGTGCTGGTGGGCTACGACGAGCACTTCGGCTACGGCAAGCTCTGCCTGGCGCTGCGCTACCTGCTGCGCGGGGACAGCGACGGGCGCGGCTGCCTGCTGGTGGGCACCAACCGCGACAACCGCCTCCCGCTCGAGGGCGGCAGCGCCGTGCCCGGTACGTGCGGCCACGGGGGCCGGACTCCCCCGCCCTCCGCCGGGCCCTGTAGGGCTGGCCCGCCCCGACCCGCCCCGCCTCTGGCTGCCCCGGGCGGCCCGCCTGCGCTGGAGTCGCCGCCCGTTGCAGCTGGCTGGTAGCCCGGGAGGTGGTCGGGGAGGGACTAGAATAATAGAATAATATAGTAAATTGAACAATTATTAGAATAATGATTTGTCTGCATAACTGCAATAATGATGTGTCTGCATAATTGCTAGAACAATGATGTAATGCATAATCACTGGGAAAATCCACTGGGAAAGTTCTCTGTCAGTAATATGTGGCAACCTAATGCGCTCTGCACATGGATACTTTGTATGTAGCAAAACCTTCCATTGTATGCCTGTGAGAAACGCTCCTAATGTATCACAGTGTGAATTTCAATGTGTAGCCCTTTGTTCTTTAAGGAGGGGAGTATAAAAACTGAAGTCTAATCCCGCCCTCCTCGTTCAGAATTGCCTATCTCTAATATGCTCTGGACCTTGCGCAATTAAACTCTGCTAACCCCTCCGGAATTCGTAAGAGTTCTTTCGTTTTCCACAAGAGGACTGAAGGAAGCCAGCCTGGGGTCGTTCTGGGCAACGTGCAGACGTGGTCCTCCACTTACAACCACGGGGTGGAGCCCAAAGTTTATGTTGCTAAGCGAGGACATTTTTAAAGTGAATTTTACCACCTCTTCTGCCACATTTGTTAAGTGAGTCACTGCAGTTAAGTTGGTGACCCGGTTGTTAAGTGAATCCGGCTTTGCTTGCCAGAAGGTCACAAAGGGTCATCGTGTGACCCCCGGGACACAGCAACCGTCATAAATGTGTGTCAGTTGCTAAGCATCCAAAATTCAATCAGGTGACCGTGGGAATGCTGTGACGGTCGTAAGTCACTTTTTTTCAGTGCTGTTGTAACTTTGAACAGTCACTAAATGAATGGTTGTGAGTCGAGGACTACCTGTACTTGAGGGGGCTCCGGAAGCCTCTTTGGCTTGGCTAGCAGTCCAAGGCTCTGCGAAGTCACAGCTCTTGCCTTCCTCCCGTAAAAGGTTGAGCCCGTGACCTGCATGCTAAACCTCTTTCACTTTAATCCTGATGGGGAAAGGCATAACGATCCCTAAACAACCAACCTTGTATTAAATTACACTGGAGAGTTTCTTTCTCAGAATTGTGCTGGTGGAAGCAGCACACAGCTCTCCCCTCCCCCAGCAGTAAAGCCCCATTCTCAGGCCCTGGATTAAGGCCACACGTAGAATAATATAATCACTTATTATTTCTCCTTAATTGGTTTGTATCCTGCTTTTTCATCCAATGTTCCTGAAGTTCAAACATATTAGAAAATATTTTTGATCTATAGATGGGATATTTAACAAGTTATCCTGTCCCAGTTCCACCATTTGTGTTGGCATAAAATATTCCATGCATGGCTAGGAAGATTGAGAGAGTGGTGTGCACACGAGAATATTAAGTATTCTGTGCTTGAAACATAACTAAGGAGAAGTAGGGAATGAAAAATGCTGGGAAGATCGGTTAATGGGTGGCACATGGGACTTTCAGAACAGGAGAGGAGAAATGGGCCTTCACCCACTTACCTCATAAGACCACTTATTGTTTTAGCCGAGACCAAGAATAAATAAAATGAACTCGCTTCAACTTCCCACAGCATTCAACTAGATGGTGGTCCGCCCAGGACCTACCAAACGCAATATATTTATTTTAAGTTCAAAAACAAAATCTCCCATTTCGAGTATCCATGTTCTTTTCCTGGGATAACAAGTAGGGGTCTCTTAAATTCTGTGGTCCTGAAGCCTGTTTGTCTGTTGCTTTTTCATTGTTCAGTTGATATTTGGAATGATAATTGTGCCACATTTTATATATGCATTTCCTTCTGGTGTTGCCATCACTCCCTGGAACTGGGGATGGATCTGAAGCCGAAAAGGTCCTTCAGAGCAGGCATAGGTGCAAGCACACCACTTCTGTGGTGCCTCCATTAAAAAGTGGCATATTTTCTAGGATTGCATAGCGGCATCATGCAATCTGGCAAAACAAAAGCATGAGCGAAGGCGCTGCAAACAAGTTGTGTCAGCTTCAGACCAAAGGGGCAGGACATCCCCAATTGCAACTATACAGGGTTTTTTTTTTATTATTATCATACTAAATACCAAGTTGTATGCCCTGCTCAGGATTGCACCAGTTCCTTGCTATTGCGTCTGGCCCCCCACTTTGCCTGCTGGTTTCTTCATTTTTTCTTTCTTTCTTTCTTTCTTTCTTTCTTTAGGGACGGGCTGCCTCGTCAAGGCAGTGGAGACAGCTGCAGAGCGGGAAGCATTCATTGTGGGCAAGCCCAGCCGCTTCATGTTTGAGTGTGTGGCCAGCGAGTTTAAGATTAACCCTGCGCGCACCATCATGGTTGGTGACCGCCTGGACACAGACATCCTCATGGGCAACACCTGCGGGCTGACAACCCTCCTCACTCTCACTGGGGTCACCACACTAGATGAGGTCAAAGGCCATCTCAACAGTGACTGTCCTGAGCGCAAAAGCCTGGTCCCTGATTACTACGTAGATAGCATAGCAGATCTCCTCCCTGCTCTCACCGATTAAGAAAGGGAGATGTTCCAGCTCTACAGAGATCTTTCTTCACCCCAAGCCACCCACAGTCTCTTCAGGCTGGTAGTATTTTCTCAAGTTACTACGGTGCACACAATTGCTGCTTGCAAAAGTAAGAAGATTTTCGTGCGCAACATTTAAATTGAGCTCTCTGTTTACAAGTTCCTCTTAAAAATGCACTTTGAAAGAAAGAGAGGGAAGTGTGTGTGTCTATCAGCTTTCGTATGCATCAGCTGTGTCTGGCTGGTGTTCAGGTATCAGGGTGGAGGCCTGCTCAGCTGAGCTGAAGGGACTGAGCAGGCTTCTGTTTAAACCTTGCACTATGGTGTTTTGTAATGCAATCTTTGGAAATTCAGGGAATGGAGCAGTTTAAGGGCAGCTGCTCTGGTATCTGAGACTTGATTTTAAGATTGGTTTTTATGATTACTTAGGTTCTGGTTCAAATATTTCAGGGAAATGGAAATCATTGTGTATCCATTGGTAATGTTTTTGTTCCTACCCAGTGGCATTTGCACTGCTTTATATGCAAAACAAGAGTTACACCATCATGCTTCATATGTTTCTCTAGAAATTCTCTAGAATTTCTGATTATATCTATTTTAAAATATATACATATATACATATATGTGTGTGTGTGTGTATATATATAAATAAATTGGTTTTATTGGTAATTTTTGTTTTCTTGAAGCATGTAACAAAAGTCCATTCAGAAATCGGATCATCAGATTGAATCATATTTGAATTACTTGATTAATGTCAGGATAGACTGCTGAGTTCATTTATCAGTCAGCAATAGTGGGAATTTTTCATGGCAACAGTGAAATTTACTAGCATTTTGTTCTTCAGTGTCATAAAGGGTTTCTTTTTTCCTGAAGCCATTTTGAAGTCAGTGTTGATGAAGCAACTACATTAACATATTTAGTGCTTCCTGTTGAAATCTTCTGGGTTGATGGTGGGACGCACAAAAAATCTTGCAGATCTGCCTTGGCACTTGCTGAAAACAGGTGTACAGACCATTTTGCCTTGTCCGTTTGCAGTAAACATGATTGCACTTTTCAAGTGCTCAGGTAGTTTTCTTCTTGCAGAATCAGTTGCTAGCTTGTCATCTTTAAAATGTACGTAGACAAAGACATTTTTTTAAGAAATTGGGGATCAAGGAAAGATACTTCTTTTTTGCTTCAGTTGTATTTCAAACAGTTATCTTGCCTGGGCAGCATTTTCAATATTGAAAGTGCTTGAAATTTCTCACTTTTTCATACAGCAATAATTGCATTGTCTATAGTGGAAGACATTCTGTGATTATAAATTATGTTAATCTCTCCACCTCTTTTGAAGTGCTAAAAGGTAGATTATTACGTCTTCAAATATTTTTTCTCTTTTTTTTTCTTTTAAGTTTATCATTTGTAAGTCTAAAGATTGTTCTTCACTTTTGATTACGTAAACTGTGTGAACCAATTTAAAAAGAATGGATCTCTTGGGAGGATTTGTGCTTGGGCAGTTCCAGAGAGATTCAGGACCGTGTCAAATCTACATTAAATGCTTAGATCCTCAGAACAGTTGCTCAGACATGCTGGCCGCAAAGTGGATCCGGCCACCTGCTTTCATTATATCTTCTTAACAAAGCTGTATTGTAAAACTCCCAAGCAGGCACTGTAAAACTGTTCCTAACTTCAATCCAGACCTTGAGTCATAATTAAACATAACTCTTGCTTCCTTTTATGTGTCTGATCTTTTAATTTTACATTAAAGGATTTTTTTCCCTTAAGAGTATTTTAAATGAGACACCAAGGCACACCTACATTGATGTATAAATTGATTTATTGATAGGTTGGATAAGGAGAGATCATGAGGCAAAACCTGGAACAGGGCTGGGGCTACAAAGACATGCATATTATCACTTCCGTTGGATTGGTTACATCACAGTTATAGTTAATTAATCGTAATGCACTCAACGTGAACCCTATGGAACATTCTCTGTCCAGAGGTTCACGTGGCCCCAGCACTGCTGGCATTTTGTAAGGCTCTAAAGACCTGGTTCTTTGCCTAGGCCAGTGGTGGTGAACCTACGGCACGGGTGCCAGAGGCGGCACTCAGAGCCCTCTCTGTGGGCACGCGCGCCATCGCCCCAGTCCTAGGCCTTCACCTGGGTTTTATAAAACCTTTTCGCTTTAGGCCTCCGCCGCCATGTGCAAAAAAAAGAGCTTCAATCAATCAGTCAATTTCAACTTCTCGCGGGGAAAAAAAAGATCTTGCAAAGTTGGAATTGATTGTTTGAACTTTTTAGTCTCACCCAGTCTGCTGTTACCACCGCAGTCATGCCCACCCAATGGGCCACACCCAGCCAATGGGCCACACCCACCCGGCACCCGACGATGCATAAGTGGGTTTTGGGTTGCAGTTTGGGCACTTGGTCTCTAAAGGTTCGCCATCACTGGCCTAGGCAAGCCCCCCCCCCCAGTGTGCTCCCTGGGCAATTCAGAGTGCAGGTGGTCATCTTTAAAGCTCTACAGCAACGGTCCCCAACCTTTGCGGCTTGGCAGCCTGGTTGGGGGGAGGGAACCAGGCTGTGCGAGTGGCGGGCTGGCGTTTGCGGGGCCCAGTTTCAAATAGGTAGTGGGCCGGGAGTTGGAGACCCCTGTTCGAAAGGGGACATGTGTCCAGGTGAATCAGTAGGTCACCTTTCCTCATGGTTTCTGCCCATCCTGCCAGATCTGGCCAGGATGGGCGTGTTTCAGCTCCCCTTTGTGTAATGGTCAACTGGTAGGGGCTAGGAAGTGTCTCTTCTCTCTTATGGTGCCTATCTTACAGAACGGCTCCCCCCCACCCAGGTACAGGCCCCTCTCCCCACTGGCCCTCAGAAAAATGGTAATGACCTGGCTTTCCCCCCGGGCAATGGGGCGAAGATGTTGATGGTGAAGGCGTAGAATGGTCGATGGAGGATGGTGAGAATTATCAAAGCCTCAACTTGGCTTGTTTTAAATTATCTCGGCCAATCCATCTCTTGTAGTAGTTTTTAACGCAATCCATCCCCCAAAGGAGGTAAGGTTTGAGCCAAGTCCATAGTTTGTGGAATTGCAGCCAAAACTATGGTGCTCCTCGATATGGGCCAGCATGTCAATCTCTGTGTGGGAGATGGAAGTTGCACATGAAGTTAGGAATTTTCTCTTCCTCCAAAGAACATCAAATGAATTACAAACTCCACGAGGGTGTTCTGAGTCCATACAGTAGAAATAGCTCATCACAAGCTCTGATGAGTCCAAGTTCAGCAGGACATACCTCTGGCAGGAAGAAAGATTCCAAAACCGCACGGAACAAACAAACAGAATATCTGGCACACCTTTCTCCAATTCTGCCTTGGACACGGGGGGGGGGGGGGGGGGCTTCAGAGAAAAAGAATCAACTCCAGATTATCCAAGGAGGACTCAAATGGTTCTGGATCTGGAGGATCTTGATCTGGAGGAGACCTTATTTTACTGGACTTAGAGCACTCCTTGCAAAAGACCCACACCCACAAAGAAATCTAGATCAAAGATCAGCCAATTCCAAATGAATTCCACCTGAAACTCAATACCCGTTAGCATCCTATTTATTATACTCTAGGTCCCTTCCAAAACAAATCCACTGGCATATGGTCACTGAGTAAAAAGGATGATCAGTAATCATGGATCCTAGTTGTACTCCACCAGGTTCCAAAAGAAACTAAGAAGCAATTGTTAAGTCTTCCAGTTCCATAGGCGAAATAGATTTGCCTAAAGCAGAGGTAGGCAACCTTGGCTCTTTTATGACTCGTGGACTTCAACTCCCAGAATTCC
>NW_015389581.1:47610-61329 GCF_001527695.2 Protobothrops mucrosquamatus
GGCGTAGCTGGCAAGCGGCAGAGACGGAGCAGGCCGACCACCAGCTGGCCCAGCCCAAGGGAGGTAAGGCACCCGCCGGAAAAGGGGAAAAAAATGGCAGACAAAAAAAATGGCGGACAGCCTTGCTTGGCGACCCCCGTGAAATGGTCGATCGACCCCAAATGGGGTCCCGACCCACAGGTTGAGAACCACTGAACTAGAGAGACCGCAGAGCTCAGCTCTTCAGCACAACAGAGTTAGGACTGGAGGGCTATAGACTGAGGGAATTGTGCCCAGTTTTAACCTTGAGCTGTGGTGTGCAAAAATACTCCTGTCTGAAGGTGGAGAATGAGCAGGCTTGGTATAAAAGCATTCCTCTCCTCCGCCCCACCTCTTGTTATCAGTGGGTCTCAGAAGGAGGAGGAAGGCTGGTCTGATCCCTTGCCAGGTATGATTGCTTGGCAAGAGAAGAGGGCAGGTGTGCCACAGAAGGTTGACAAAGGATGACAGGCCCGCGTGGCTCAGATCTCAGAGCAGCCTGCCCTGGGAACTCTTGAATCCTCTAGTAGAGCACCAAGGAATGTGGAGAGCTGAGCAGGTCCTGCTGAGGGTTTACTTAGTATGTGTACAGAATGGAGAGCTTTCTGTGCAATGGGGATACGGTGAGATTTGAGTTTGCATCCCTCCTTTTTCAACTCCAGCCAAGAAGAGTTTGGGCACCTGGAGCTGACCTGGGGCCAATTTTAAAAACCTATAAGTAGGCTCAGGCCAAACGGCAAAGTTGTGAGCTAGATTGGAAAATCAAAATAATCTCTGAACAAGGCAAGCCCCTTCCACGTTGCTGTCAGGACAGTTGCATTTTGTGCCATCGACGAACCAGGAATCCAGGAGCCTTTTCACATTTGCAAAGGAAATTTGCACACTCAAAGAGGCAGCTGTTCTCTGTTTCTCAAATCAGGAAATGTAGAAGGTTCCTCCCACAAGGGTCTTGCAATCTTGAAAGAGATAGGAGGAGGGGGGAGGTAGAGGAAGAGGAAAGATAGGGGAAACTGAAGGAGGCAACTATTTCACAACAAACATGTTTTTGTGGTGTATTGATTGCATCCACACAACTTTCTCAGTTTGGTCAATGAATTCACCCGATTTCTGAGTTTTCACAAAAACTAAACCGTAAGCTAAGCAAAACAGGGCAGGTTGATCGTGCACACAAGCCATTTGAAACAAATCTTCAAACGCCCCGTGCAAATGGGCTCTACCAAAATGAAGTTCTGGGAGAAAACTATTTCCTTATCTGATGGGTTCTTGTCCCTGAAGTTCCAGAACTGGACACCTCCTTTCCTTGTGCATGGAAACAAACAAGCAAGCGAAAGTGATGGGAGCAAAGAGCATCTCTCCAGTGGAAGATGAAGATCAGAAGAGGCGGTGGAGCTGGTGGGCAAGCAGGGCATTCATCCCCCCCCAACCTTTGCTCTCTCGGCCTGGGGGGCAGGCAGCTGCTCTCCCCCAGCCAGGTTCCTTCCTACAAGAAAGGGTTGTGGAGCCCTGGAACGTCTGCCAGCGTGCAAGGTCCCTGACACAAAGCCCTCGATTGTGCTCCCGTGAATGCCTTGGCTGTCTCTCCGGGCAGGGCAGGGCAAGCATCACTGGGGCCCGGCCAGCATCTCTCTGCAGCTCCCCTTCCCTCCACCTTCCAGGTAGTCTAGTTTCACCTCCACATGCCTCTGCCCAGGCTGGGAATCCAGGGGCACCGCTCACCTGGCTCTCCTGGGCACATTCTTGAGTTTCCAGCTGGGATCTGTGGAATTGCAAAGCCTCAGTCCAAGGAAAGGGAGATCCGGGATGGAGGAGCAGGCCGTGGCTCATACCGCCCTCTCTCCAGTAAGTATCCTTCCCTCCCCACTAGGTTTGTTCACAGGCCTGATTCTGTCGGCAAATGAGGGTCCCATCTTAACGGTAGTGGGTGCTTTTGTGCACCAAAATGGTTTAGAGCTACTGGATCCCCTGGGCTTCATCCAGGGACTGGCTCTTATGTTGCTCCGGGGGAGGGAAAGGATGCTGCTTAAGCGAAGCCCCTCCATAACTCCTGGGTCCAGCCCCGTTCCATAGGTTGAAAACTCAGCAGCTGCTTGAGTCTCCTTTCCCCAAGGTAGAGAACCATCTTGGAGGCACCTGCCACAATGTCCCATAAGCAATTAATCCACTCAGGTCATCCACCACCAGATGTCTTGGTCTGGATGATCCTTCACATCTGGAAGGGACCCATTTGGAGAGGCTGAAGGTAGGGCTTTGTGTTGTAGGTGCCATAAGATGAGGGCTCTATTCTGAGAGCAAATCCCACATTTATCCATTATTGGAAAAGATCACTCAGGTAATTAAGTTTCTTCTTTGCTGTAAGTATTATACATTCTTTGTATGTGTGTGTATACATTTATATATACATATCAGCAAGGGTATGTCTGGCTGATGAAAACCTAATAAGGTCTGAAATAGCTATCCCAGTACTCCCTTAATTCTTTGTTAGCAATCCAAATTTTGAAAAACTAGATAGATAGATAGATAGATAGATAGATAGATAGATAGATAGATAGATAGATAGATAGATAGATAGATAGATAGATAGATTGGCAAAACAATTTGATAACCAAAATAAGTCAATTGGGTGCTTCACTTTCTAGGAATACAGGAAGACTGTACAATTTATAGATTACGGTACTTACATGCTGTAGCCAAAACAGTTGGGACAAATTTCTTTAACTTTTGGAAATATCTATAGCTTTTGGAAACTTAATCATCAAGCAATGGAGCTAAAGATTAGTCTAAATTGTCCTGCATAATTCTGACAACATGAACGGAGGAGTTAAACTCTTCCATTGCTGTGCTTTTCACATAGCTCAAAAGCAAGTGTCCGATATCTTTAGTGCTTAATCCCTTTGCCCCCGTCCCAAAAGAATGTTGCTACACGTGACGGTTATCCATGAAAACAACCATGGAATCCAGGCACTTTTGAGAGCTGGTTTCCCTTTTCTCCGTTTAGGAAAGGCCCCCTCCAGCAGAATCCCACAGCCCCACCAGAGTATTTGGGGCCATCCTCTCCATTACGTTGGCCTGTGGAATTATCTGCATCACGGTGGCAGCGACTGTCAGTTTCACCCAGGCTTCGCCCAAGGTAAGACATGGCTTTATGCCAGAGTGCTGTTAGTCACCATTCTCAATTTTTTGTAAGGGTAACTAAAAACTTTCTCTCCTTCTGAACAAGATAAGGCTTCTGCCTTGCACTGAAGTCACTCCCACCATATTCAGTTTGAATAATGGTAAAATGGATAGAATTGTTTCTGTTGTTTACAAACCTAGCTGGAAGAAGAAGAAAACCTTTTTTTTTTAAAAAAAAAATTCTTTTATCTTTTTTTTTGTCTTTATATTTTTTTATAAATAACTCAAGGCCGCAAAAATACTTAGTATGTCTTCCTACTCCTATTTTCCCCATAATAACCCTGTGAGATGGGTGGGGCTGAGAATGAATGATCGGTCCAAAGCCACATCCAGCTGGCCTTCATAACTAAGGCAGGATTAGAACTCACCACCGCATGGCTTCTAGACCAGCACCTTCACTACTACACCAAACTGGCTCTTTCCTCCTATTGTCTTCCACAGATTGCCACATTTGTATATATAAAACTATTATTTTCTACCAATTTGTATTGATGATACTAGGGGTATATCTACATTCATAGAAGAATATAGAATATAGAAGACAACAGAATCCTAGAATTGAAGGGGCCTTTGAGGCTGTCAAGTCCAACCCTCCCGGGAGGTGGGGGAGACGATCACCTTTCAGATTTGGCACTTAGGCAGTGACGTGGTCTGCAACTGGGTGATGCTGCCATCGGTCTCCAACCACAGGCAGAGCCCTTTTGTTGGCCTTGGAGTTCCCTTGGCTGCACCCTCCTGCAGGAAGCTGGGACCCATTTGTAGAGTTCTTCCTCCCCGCCCCCCAACCCCCGGCACAAGATGGACCCTACTGGGTTTTGAAAGGAACATGGGTTGTTCCTGGTACAGTTGATCCAAGGTCTTGATCACCGCTTGGAATGAGAACCGTTCTTGACCAAATTGCACCGTCCAGAAGAACCGATTGAGTCAGCAGAAGAGATGCCTAGAGCACTCCTGCAGTAAAGCAAATTCTGACCCCATTTGAGCCTGGCAAGAGCCTTTCTTAAAGACTATCTTGTGCTAATAAGGATGGAAAAATTTAGCTATTTTTCTGCCCGTATCACATCTGAAAACTGGTCAATCGTCTGCTTAATATGACTCAGTTCCTTCTGGATAAGAAAGGAGCAACATTTGCAGAGTGTCAGCCATCCCAACTCAGTCAGTTAGAAAAGAAAGACTCTCGAATCCATTATTGATGAAAGTAACAAAAAGTAAAGCCAAGTGGTTACAGAATGTTTTGTGCTCCTGGCTACTTTCCTTCGTGACCAGAGGCCAGCTCGCCTGGCCAATAACCAGCCAAGATCCAGTGAAGGCCTTTTGTTTCGTTTATTACAATAAGCGGGAAGAGAAGCTATCAAAGCTCGGTTCTCTCCAAAGTTCCAACCCCAAATATTCCCTTCTTTATACAACCCTGTCCCGGCCGCCACATCCTTCCTCTTTCCCCATTGGCTGAGGTACTATGACAATGGTGGCAAACCCATGGCACGCGTGCCAGAGGCGGCACTCAGAGCCCTCTCTGTTGGCACGCGCACCACCGCCGCCAGCAGCAGGTCCATCAGGCCGCCACCGCTGCCCAGAGCAGGAGCCCCACCCAGCACAAAGGAGGCGAAGCGGCCGACTAGCAAGCTTGAGTAGAAGTGGTAGAGCAGAGGTCACCAACCATTGTTGATTGGTGGACTGGAAGAAAAGGGAGGGGGAAGCATTTTACGCGCTGCAACTGGGGCGGGGCTAGTGCCTGCATGATACTCACTAGCCCTGCCCCGTTCTTGCATGGTGCAGTGCCTTGTATCTGCACCTTGCGGCACGGCGGCAGCCGTTTTTGCGCCTTGCAGCACGGTGGCCCATTTTTGTGCCCCAGTTTTAGCATGCCAGAGGCAGCACTCAGAGGCGCCTCCCTGCCCTCCCCCAGGGCACCACAATGCTGATGCAGCCCTGGCACTTTGCACTAAATAAGTGGGTTTGGGGTTGCAGTTTGGGCACTCGGTCTCTAAAAGGTTCGCCATCACTGTACTATGAGGTTACACTCTTTACGACTCCTACATATTTCCTGCTACATGCTAAATCATACATCACATGTACATTAAAATTAGGAGATAATTTATGCAAGGTGTGTCAGTTAATATTAATCAACTAATTGCACATGCTCAGTTGTCTGAGTTCTGGCCCCCTTTTTTATGACTTCTTAGAAAAATAGGTTCTTTCCTGTTTGGTAGTTATCTTCTCTTACAGCTCCTTTTCCCATTCTGAAGACCCAGATAACAATTTTCCCTACCTGTTTCTCTTACATCCTTCCTTTATGTTATCTTTTCCTAGTTCCCATCTATTATAAGCTTGTTTCTCTACTCAGTAAGTTTCCACTGCAGCAAATTCAAATTTAAATTTCTCTTTCAATATTAAATTTTGAAGACCATTCACTTATTTCTATCACAGAAGAAGCAAAGCCAGTTCTGGGCTTTTTGCACCCAAAGTACAGGATTAACTTTTCCCTTGTTGAAGAGTCCTGAGTGCTCTCTGAGCTTGCTTGTTTTCTTACAGACGTTTCATTACCCAAATTAGGTAACATCATCAGAGTTATTTTCCCATGTTTCCATCTTCTCCCCTGGTTACCTTTAAGTGTCCAATTAACTTCTAACAAATTGTTTGGGTAACAGTCCCTGGCTTCATGGGATGATTCTGCATTCCATACATAGTGTGACCTTGGAATGGCTGGTGTCTCCTGCGGGACAACACAATGTGTAGTTTTGATTCCTCTCATGCTAATCCCCCTTATTCCCTCCTTCAGTAAGCCCCCTCCTCCCCCGCTGAGTATGGCAAGCTGGCAGCAGGCGAAGTATGACGTAGCAGGATGGCAGTCCTGACACAGAGCCTCTATATAAGGACTGTTCCTGGCATCTGGATTGAGTTCTTCAGAATCATTCGAAGTTGGATTTTAACTGTGCAGATCCTATGGAGATACACGAGGCGTGACCTAGCATGATTATCTGGGAGGATTTTGAGCCTGTTGGTCCTGGTGAAGCAAATAAGGTCCTTGGAGCTGCGAATTCAATCATCTGTGTTTTAAAACTTTTGACTCTCCTGGTTGGTCAGGGCTTCTTGGTTGTGACATGAGGTTGGCCATGTGGTGCTTAATGCTTCCTTCACGGAGGGGATGGTTCTACCTGCTCTGAAAAAGGTGACTCAAAGAGTCATTGCTGGATAGCCCAGAACTGGACAATTTTCATGTGGTCTCCAGTTTTCTTCCTCTTTGGGAGAGTTGTTAAGAAGAGTGATTAGCTTTAGCTCTGGAGGACCCTGGAAGAAACTGATTATCTGCATCCTTCCCAGTCAGGCTCACAATAGTTCACAGCACTGAAATGGCCTTGATTGCACTCAATCAGATTTAATGGGACATGGATGGAGATGGTGCTTCTACATTGCCCTGCCCTTGATTTAATAAAGGGATTTGATGGAACTGATTATTGTATCCTTCTGGATCAGCTTAGGACAGTGTTTCCCAACTTGAACATGTGTGGACTTCATATATCTTCAAGTGACCAAGGTTGGAAAACACTGGCTTAGGATAGGGGTCCCCAACCTGTGGGCCACGGCCCACTACCAGGCCGTGGCCACCGGGCCGCAAGACAGACTGCCCAGCACGCGCACTGATCCCCACTTGTGCTAGCGCCACGGTCGCACGGCCTAAACAGGGCTCTGCGCAACCTAAATGAGACTCCATGTGGCCTAAACGGGGCTCCGCACGGCCTAAACAGGGCTCTGTGCGGTGATAACAGGGCAGCGCTAGCGCCCACGTGGTGAAAATGGGGCAGGGCTAGCGAGTGTCACATGGGCACTAGCACCGCCCCATTTGCGTCGCACGTGTGCACATAAAATGCTTCCCCTTCCCTTTCCCTCTGGTCCGCCAACCGAGAAAGGTTGGGGACCTCTGGTTTAGAGGATTGGGACCAGGAGTTGGAAGCATGAGTTATGGTTTTGCCAATGAACCCTTTGCAGAATTCTGGTATTTAAAGTACTCTGCCCTCCCTCAACTGTGGAAGATTCCTTACCCAGAGAGTCGAGGCCCTGTGACTCTGGACACACAGAAACAACTGAGGATGTGCCTTTACCATACAGCCATTCACACTAGTCTCATCATTGCATAAATACCTGGGCACAAAGGACAATTCTACACCCCCTGCTTTCACATAGCAATCCTGCCGTGGCATATAGCAGTGGTGGCGAACCTATGGCACGGGTGCCAGAGGTGGCACTTGGAGCCCTCTCTGTGGGCACATGGACCGTGTCCCCAGCCTGGGTGATCTGTGGTGGGCCATGGAGGTGGTGGGTGGTCCAGTGGGCAGGGCGGAGCGAGTACGGGGGTGGGGGGGCAGTTTTTGGGCACTCGGTCTCTAAAAGGTTCGCCATCACTGGCATATAGTGTTGCCAGCTTGTGTGCAGCAGTGCTTAAAATGTGTTGGATGACCCATGCCATAAATTAGACTTAGTTTGCCACACTAGAGTGCTCTGTAATTTAATATAATCTTCCACATATTAACCTTTATGCTCCCCTCACCCATCTAATGCTCCTACTCTTTTAGACTCGTTTTTTAATATACAGTTTCTGTTTTAATATATTTTCTAGCTTCTCCTAGAATTCTTTTTTTTTTAAATTCTGATGCTCTTTAATTGACTGTTCCCCACCCGCCTTATGCTGGTCTATAATAATAAAGATCTGATTTGACCATGTTCTGGCGGTTGTTCTCCTTTCTCCAAGGCCAATTCCAGCTGGTGGGATGGTCTGGTAGTAGGTCTAGCCCTAGCCCCCTGCTCTTAGCAATAGCAATAACACTTAGGTTTATATACTGCTTCACAGTGCTTTTACAGCCCTCTCTAAGCGGTTTACAGGGTCAGCCTATTGCCCCCAACAATCTGGGTCCTCATTTTACCGACCTCGGAAGGGTGGAAGGTTGAGTCAACCTTGAGCTGATGAGAATTGAACTGCCAAGCTGCTGACAGCTGGCAGTCAGCAGAAATAGCCTGCAGTACTGCATTCTAACCACTGCGCCACCATGCCCTTCAGGCTGCTTTGGGGTTCTCCTCTCTCCCTGCTTCTATTTAACATCTATATGAAGCTACTGGGTAAGGCCATCTGCTAATACAGAGTAAGGTGTGATCAATAATGTTGATTATACTAATTCTACCTCTCTGCTAAGGGTCAACCAAGTGACGCTACCAGGTTCTTTCATAGAACATTAGAATTGGAAGGGACCTTGGAGATCCCTATATCATTTCAGACAGGTGGCTGTCCAGTCCCTTCTTTAAAAGCCTCCAGTGATGGAGCACCCACAACTTCTGAAGGCAAGCTGTTCCACTGGTTAATTGTTCCCACTGTTAGGAAATTTCTCCTAGGTTGCTTCTCTCCTTGATTAGTTTCCATCCATGGTTGTGGGGGTCTGAATGGGGAAGAGCAGGCTTTGACTCAACCTTTACAAGTCTGAGAGGAGGACAGCTCTCTTGGTCTATGGGGGTAAAAAGTCTGGAAGCACCTTTTGCAGGTATAAAATAAGGGTTAAATATACTCTCAGAAACTGCAGCTCACTTCATCAGGCACATGGAGCGGCTTCGCTGATTTAAATTGGGGTGAGCTGCCTCTCACCAGGCTTCCGCCCTTTAATAAATTGTGTTTAACGGGGAAAGGGGCTACTGGACTCCTTCTGATATTTCCAACGAGATTTGAGTGGCTGTGAGTTTTTAGATCTCCCAGATCTCCATCTTTAACTCTGAAAGGAGCACTATTTCCCAAAAATACAATCTGGGAGCCTTCTTGGGCTCACTGCTCTTGCCTCAGGAGTGGATGGCAGCTCTGACGAGGGGGGTGTTGCACAAATTCGTCTTGTGTACCAGTTGCTGCCTTTTCTGGATTGAGAAGCTCTCCTCATGGTCATTCAGCTTAGTCAACGCTCATTTCAAGATTGCTTTTGATGAACGCTTGGAAGCTTAATATCAAGCGCGGGAAATTAGGAGTCCAGGCAGTTCAAATGCATATATATGCTTATTGTGAGCTTAAGCACTCTGAGTGACATGGTGGCCTAGAGGTGGGGCTTTTTCCTTGCAATCATGAGTTCAATCCTAAGCACCAGTAGATATTTTTCTGTCTGGGCACAAAGAGAAAATATCTACTGCAAACTCCCCATAGGCGTCGGGAAGGGCATTAGGTCCATTCAGGACACTCAGGTCCATTCAGTCATCCTGACTCCACCCTGATGCAAGGGATTACAGGGTTGTTAAAAGAAACAAAATTGCCAACTTAAGGTCTCTTCAAGAATTTGAAGTACTAACAGTCAAAGCAAATTGATGGTAGATAAGAGTCAACGGAATTCAAGGTCGTCTGGATCTTTTGTGGGCGTGAAGGGACTTGAGACTGATGACGCATTTGACCCCTCCCTAAGGTTCTGCTTGGTCATTTCCTACACCTCAACTGGTCGAGAATGGAGCAGAGCTGACAGTTTGAGATGGTCATAAGTAACACTATAAATCCATAACACTATCCTGGCTCCGTGTATCCCTGGATGCAATTCAAGGTGCTAGTTATCATTTATACATCCCTATGTGGTTATTTGCCTGCCTGCCTCTGGTTGTCTCCATCCCCTCTGTCCCCCTAGATCCAACATGGTGGACATTTCCAGGTCGCTTCCATTAAGAAGTAACTTCTTGTGGCACCCAGGAGACATGCCTTCTCGGCAGGGGTGCCTGTCCTGCCCTGAGATGTGGAGGGCACCAAGCCTTTTGGCCTGTCTGAAAGCCATACAACCTGGTGATTTCCTTAAATGTTTGGTCCTGAGTGTTATGTGGCTATCTGTCTGTTGTCTATTTGTTACTCATCCGTAAAATGGAAGAGGTTTATTTGGCTCATTGTATCTTGGCAGTTGCAATTGTTCTTAGTTCCTTTGGATTATTGTTATTTTTGTTTTATTTACTACCCAGAGTTCACTACAGAGGGTTAGATGGTCATATTAATTAAGTGTAATTGGCATCAAATACAAATGGCAGAGGGAGGAACATGGGCAGCCTGTATTTGAAGAATTTCCAGAATCAGTGTATTTCAGTCTTGGCTCCAAGGAAAAAAAAAACTATGGATCAAGCAACTCCACAACAAAAATCCATGGTTGTGTAGAAAGAATAATTTTAGAAGACTCTGGTGGCTCTTGGAAGTATTGGACAGAATTTCTCAATACAATTTCTCAACACAATCACCATCAATGACTCATTGACTCAAAATGAAAAAAAATGCCATCGTTTAAAAATTTAAGCAATGGACGGTTGAAATTGTTGGAAGTCCTAATCAGCTATGTGAACAATATAAAGCCAGGATAATTAAGAAACCATCTCAAAGTCATTAATTCCTGGGTATATTTCCATCAGACTCTTTGCTTCTTTTAGAAAAGGAAATAGAACTATTTTCTATATCTTAATCATTGCTATTACATTAAAATGAGTGTTTGGTGTAGTAGTTAAGGTGCCAGTGAGTTTGAATCCCGCCGTAGACATGAAGCCAGCTGGGTGACCTTGGGCCAGTCCCTCAGCCTTAGAATGGGGGCAGCACTCACTCAAAGGTCTCCCCCAAAATTACATTAATGTTGACCAAGAGTCAAGCACACCCAACTGACCAAGCTGGTTTCTGTCTCCGAGACTCAGTGGTCACTTTGGGTCAATACTTTGGGAAAAGGAAAAAGCAAGCCAGTCCCAAGGCACATTTGCCCCTTTGAGGTAAAACAGGGGTGGGCAACTATGGCCCCTTTATGATCTGTGGACTTCAATTCCCAGAATTCCTGAGGCAGCCTGGAGGTTGTAAAGGGGCCATAGTTGCCCACCGCTGCCCTAAAAGGAGCTGGGAAGGGGCAGGGATGGGAGACCTACAAGAAGTGGGTGCCGGAGGGTCTGATGCAACTTGCTGAAGTCATCTCACTGTGTGTTGCGTTTTTATAGCCTCTTTTGCAGGTAATGCGATTAAACTTCCAGAATCGCCCGGGATCCTTAATGAACCAGTCAGTGGTGGTCAGCAAGGCCAAGAACACCATCACCTACTACATCACGTCTTCTAGCAACCAAACCACCGCCATCTTGTTCGACTGCAAGAATGTGAGCAAGTGGGCTGCCTTTCCCAGTAGAAGGGGAGAAAGTGTGTAAGGCGCACGTGGGTGGGAAGAGTGCACAGACAATGATTTACTGGAAAAGACTTTCCTGTTATGCAACGTTGGGCTGCCCTGGCCAGAACATGTTGGCGCAACTGGCATGAAAGGGTGTCAGGCATGAACAACCAGACCCACAAGCATAAGCTTCAAATCGCTATTTTATTGGTTTCTGCCTGTAATTCAGGAATCTCCCCAGACTGGCAGCTTTCGCCTGGGAAAGACCAGATAAAGCTCAAAGGCTTTGGGGAGGGAAGGAGGAACAGACCGTGCCCTTTTGTATTTACATAGTTAAGTCCAAGCTAATTTCCTACCAGACCATCTTATTTGTCTCCTGAGAAACCTATATGTGGGTCAAGAAGCAACAGTGATAACTGGACACGGAACCACTGATTGGTTCAAAATTGGGAAAGGAGTCCGGCAAGGCTGTATTCTGTCGCCCTGCCTATTTAACTTATATGCATCATGAGAAAGGCAGGGCTAGATGAATCAAAAATTGAAATTAAGATTGCCGGGAGAAATATCAACAACCTAAGATATGCAGATGATACCACTCTAATGGCAGAAAGTGAAGAGGAACTAAAGAGCCTCTTGATGCCGGTGAAGAAGGAGAGTGCAAAAGTGGGCTTGAAACTCAACATTAAGAAAACCAAGATCATGGCATCCGGCCCTCTCAATTCCTGGCAAATAGATGGGGAAGAAATGGGGGTAGTGACAGATTTTATCTTCCTGGGCTCCAAGATCACCACAGATGGGGACTGCAGCCAAGAAATTAAAAGACGCTTTCTCCTGGGGAGGAAAGCTATGGCAAATCTAGACAGCATACTAAAAAGCAGAGACATCACCCTGCCAACAAAAGTGCGTATAGTCAAGGCCATGGTTTTCCCAGTTGCAATGTATGGCTGTGAAAGTTGGACCATAAGAAAGGCTGAGCGACAAAGAATTGAGGCCTTTGAACTCTGGTACTGGAGAAGACTCCTGCGAGTCCCCTGGACTGCAAGGCGATCAAACCGGTCAGTCCTAGAGGAGATCAACCCCGACTGCTCTTGAGAAGGCCAGATCCTGAAGTTGAAACTCAAGTACTTTGGCCACCTAATGAGAAGGAAGGACTCACTGGAAAAGGGCCTAATGCTGGGAAAGATCGAGGGCAATAGAAGAAGGGGACGACAGAGAAGGAGGTGGCTGGATGGAGTCACTGAAGCAGGAGGTGTGAGCTTCAATGGACTCCAGAAGATGGTAGAGGACAGGAAGGCCTGGAGGAACGTTGTCCATGGGGTCGCAATGGGTCGGACACGACTTCGCCACTAACAACAACAACAATTTTCTGCTTGACTCCTCCTCCCAAGAGGGACTGTAACTCTCCAATTTCAGAAAAGGCCGATGGTCCTCGACTTACAATCATAATGGAGCCTGCCCATTGTGATCGTTAAGTTATGACACTTGTAAAGCGTGTCACCACATGACTGACCCAATCTTGCTACCTTTTTTGTGGCAGTTGTTAAGCAAATGCCACATTTATTAAGCAAACTGGAAATAAATGCTAGTTTGAGGCAAAAACGTTGTAAAATGTCACAAATGAAGGCAAATCTACACGTCCCAGGATAATGTTGCAGGATCTAATCTTGATCCCCCACACCCCAGAACCTGTGAGAGTCCCCAAAGCCTTTTCCTGCTCCCCACATCTGCAGCATATTTGAAGGGCAGCGATGCAGAACTCAGTTTCCAGTCAGGCTGCCTGGAAGATCATTTATTTATTGATATAGAAAATGTATATGGCCGCCCAACTCAGTCTCGGTGACTCCCGATGGCTTACACAGAAATAAGCTGTTCTTATTCTCGATCTGTTTCTTTGCTGAGGCAGGTGAACCTCACCAGGCCAGGCTGGGTCTTTGGCACGTGGGAAAGGCAGCTCCCAAGCTGGTCTGGTGTAACCCAAGGGTGGGGGGGGCATTAATGGACCTCATGCTTTGCCTGGTTCTCTGTGCAGGGCTACGTCTGCTATAAGCTGTCGGGGCACAGCAACTGTTACCTGAAGAGGATGAATGCCCAGGATCAGGATGCTGCCCAGGCCTCCTTCAACCTATCAAAGCACAAGGTGAGTGCCAACACCTGGATATCTCCGAGACCGCCTTCTGCCACAGACTCCCTCCCACAGACCGGTACGCTCCTACAGAGCGGGCCTCCTCAGGGTGCCGTCGGCCAAGCAGTGTCGGCTGGCGACCCCCAGGGGGAGGGCCTTCTCTGTGGGTGCCCCCACCCTCTGGAACGAACTACCCCCCGAGATCCGGACGATTCCGGATCTCCTATCTTTTCGCCGCGCCCTCAAGACATGGCTTTTTCAGCAAGCGGGTCTGGCCTAGGGAGAATT
>NW_015389581.1:61536-63297 GCF_001527695.2 Protobothrops mucrosquamatus
CCATCCATCCATCCATCCATCCATCCTCTCCTTCTCTCAGCATGCGGGCTGCTCTTTGGGGCAAAGCCCTCTCTCTTGCCAGGCAGCTCTGAGTGCAGGGGAAGGCTAGTCTCCCAATGCTGAAGGGCATTAGGCAACCAGTTTCCTTCTCCAAAAATTCATCACTCCATTAATCAGTTACGGCTTGCCTCAGTTGCTGAACCCTCTCCAGGCTGTGTGCAACCCCTCCCCCCCACTATTAAAATAGGTATAATGCAGCCTTAGTAGGCTGGTGGAGAGATTTTTGGTTCTCTCTCAAAGCAAAACGGCTCTTCACGCACAGGAGCAATATGAATGTCAGAAGTGTGTTCTTAAGACCAGCGCATGAAGCCCAGGTTGCATCAGGGCTTATTTAGCAAGCTACTGCTAGAAGCCCAACTAGTTGGTGGTTTTTATTTCCTCTTTCTCTTTTCTGAGTTTGTGTGGCACTTTTAACTCTCTCCAGGGCTTGCTGTCACTTGTTCTAAAGCAGGTTTGTCCAACCTTGGCAACTTTAAGACTGGAGGACTTCAGCTTCCAGAATTCTCCAGCCACCCATGCTGGCTGGAGAATTCTGGAAGTTGAGGTCCTCCAGTCTCAAAGTTCCTAAGGTTGGACACCCCGGGTCTAAAGGAAATTTTTCAAGAAGTGCTTGAAATCCTCAGAGGTCATTGAATCAGCTGCCTCCTGAATTGGGCTGGCACTAGTTGACCGGCATCCCAGGCCAGCCCTGAGCCTCAAGCAGCCTTAGCTGAAAAACCCAAGGAAGAAGCCCAAGACTTACACCACTTATCCCTCCTTGTGAAATTGGGCACTTCTGCATACAACCCGCCCCCCTGCAATTTTACTGGCCATCTGCGGGGGGGGGGGAGAGGGAGGTAGGGAGACCATTTTGTGCAAGGCCTCCAAACATCCAAATACTGGAAGTGCCGTTTCTTGCCCCTTTCAAAGCTGAGGGAAAAGAGGGAGGGGGGGCTTGGGCTTAACCCACTTTTAAAAGCGTCTTTATAGCCCCCAAAATGGTGTCATGTGAAACCCCTTTAATATTGTTGGATGGCTCCAACTCTGGCCCCGGCCCCCTCAGCCATTGCTCAGGAATGAGCTGGGATAGAATGATCAGTTATCCCCTAATACAGTGGTTCTCAACCTGTGGGTCGGGACCCCATTTGGGGTCGATTGACCATTTCACGGGGGTCGCCAAGCAAGGCTGTCCGCCATTTTTTTCCCCTTTTCCGGCGGGTGCCTTACCTCCCTTGAGCTGGGCCAGCTGGTGGTCGGCCTGCTCCGTCTCTGCCGCTTGCCAGCTAAGCCTCGGCCGGTGCAGGGGGCGGAACCACGCATGCGTGGCGCTCCCGGGCAGGGAAAGTCCTCGACTTACAACCGGTTGGGTAGTCCTCGACTTACGACCGGTTTAGTCCTCGACTTACGACCGGTTTAGTCCTCGACTTACGACCGGTTTAGTCCTCGACTTACGACCGGTTGGGGTCGCAGCATTAAAAAGGTTGAGAACCACTGCCCTAATAGAAAAGGAATAGATAATATTCGGGGGGGGGGTTGCAACTCATAGCTGGCTTTGGGCAATTCCCGTAAGGTGAGCGAACAAAGCTGCATTGTCCGAAGTGCTGCCGCCGCAGAAGTCGGAGCGAGGGCACCTAAGGCGTGGAGGGCAGAGGTCTGATTTCGGGAAGACAGAGGGCCCTCTTTCCTGAAAATGTCAGAAGGATGCCGGCTGGGCTCAGGTTT
>NW_015389581.1:63734-75393 GCF_001527695.2 Protobothrops mucrosquamatus
GGGGGGGGGGTTGCAACTCATAGCTGGCTTTGGGCAATTCCCGTAAGGTGAGCGAACAAAGCTGCATTGTCCGAAGTGCTGCCGCCGCAGAAGTCGGAGCGAGGGCACCTAAGGCGTGGAGGGCAGAGGTCTGATTTCGGGAAGACAGAGGGCCCTCTTTCCTGAAAATGTCAGAAGGATGCCGGCTGGGCTCAGGTTTCTGCTCTGCCCGGGCGTTCCTCACCAAGGCAGCTAAGATGCCTCCAGAGGCAGAGAGGGAGGGGGGAACGCAGTGCGCCTGCTGGCATATCCCACCCCTGGATTTCCAGCTCTGGGAAGCCTCAGGGCTTCTCCTGAAGTGGCAACCCCAGCCAAGGAATTTCCAAACTGAAAAAGCAGAGTGGGATGGGACCTTGGAGGTCTTCTAGTCCAGGGATCCCCAACCTATGGGCTGTGTCCCACTACTGGGCCGTGGCCTACTGGCCACTGGGCCGCAAGACACACTGGCCAGTGTGCGCCCCCCTCGCGCTAGCATCCGTGGACCCATTTGCACATGTGCATGGGGCTAACAGTGGCGGCTAGCACCTGTGCAAATGGGGCCGCTAGCGTGCATAGGGTTTACACAGCCCATTTGCACATGCGCACAGTTGATAGCGGCAGCGGTTAGTGCCTGCGCACGTGTGCAAATGGGGCTGCTAGCGCAGTGCAGGTTGCGCATCCTGTTTGCACATGCACGTGGGTGCTAACTGCAGCAGTGGCTAGCGCCTGCGCAAACTGCGCTCCTAGCCAGGTGCAGGTGGCCCCATTCGCTTGTGGCTCCATTTGTGCGCACATGTGCACACAAACTTCCCAGCTGCTCCCTTTCCCTGCGGGCCGCCAGCATGAAAAGGTTGGTGACCTGTGTTCTAGTCCAACCCCCCTGCTCAAGCAGGAGACCTTATACCAGGCGTCCTCAACCTTGGCAAATTTAAGACTTGTGGACTTTAACTCCCAGGATTCTCCAGCCAGCCCTGCTGGCTGGAGAATTCTGGGAGTTGAAGTCCACAAGTCTTAAAAGTCGCCAAGTTTGGAAAGCCCTGGGTTAGAGGAATAGAAACCTCTCTATCCCTCAGAGCTGTGGCCTAGACAGCACTGCTAGGACTGCTCTGGCCTTTGAACGCTTCTGTTGCGGGGAAGCAGCATGGAAATGAGGCAGGCCGGCCGAGAGGCCTCAGTTCCCCAGGGACTCTTCTGGGAAGCGCTTCCTGCGGAGCAGCGGCCTGAAGTGCGGATCCTGAGGGACGCAGAGGTTGAGCGGGCAGTCTGGACCTGGAGCCACCCTGAGGTACCCTCACCACCCTTCCTTTCTCTGCCAGGAGGATCCACCACTGCTTCCCAGCCACGCTTCCCAATACTACCGTGAATTCCTGGGGGTTGTGCCAGGGAGCCTGGTCGAGCCAGCGGAGGCCGGAGAGGCCGCCCGGGCTCTGTGCGAGCAGGTGCCCATCCGCTGGGTTAAGAAGAAAGATGGTAAGTTGATGGGCGCAGCCATGCCAAAGCCTCCAGGGAATCTTTGCTCCCTTTGAGTTGCGAGTGAAGCTGAATGGTGCCCATCCGTTGTGCCAATGCTGGCATTTGTTGGGAGCTGCTGGCAGCGACATCTGGGTGTCCAGAGGCTGCCTTCCTGAATGAAGGCACCCTGGAAAGAGCAGGGAGGGTGGGCTCCATCTCCTGGCCTCCATCACGGGCACAGGCAATGTGGTTGGGGCAAGGACACACAAGTTGGAACACAGCCAAGTTTATTTAATTTATCTGAGGTAAACCAGGCAGAAGAGAGCACATCTGGCCTAGTGGTTTAAGGCACTAGGCTAGAAACTGGAGTTCAAGTCCTGCCTAAGGCACAAAGCCAACTGGGTAATCTTGGGCCAGTCCCTCACTCTCAGCCCTGGGAAGGAGGAAATGGCAAGTTACCTCTGAAAAATCTTGCCAAGAAAACTGCAGGGACTTGATCAGGCAGTTGCCAGGAGCCAACAATGACTCAAAAGGACACACACACGGACACACACACACACCCAACCCCCCCAAGGCCCAAACCACCTTATACTTCGAGAACGTTGTAGATGTCAGTGAGCGGAAGAAATGGGTTGAATCTAATCCAGAACCTCTCTGCACTCTGAATCCTCCTGAAACTCCCAGGAGTCAACATTGCTTGACCGAATGGGATCCCTCCTCCCCGGAAGAAGGGAAGGTTTGCCACAGTGGCTTCACCTGTGGGAGCATTAGAGGTCTAAACCAGTAAAACCTGGTATCTAGAGCCAAGTCCCCAATCCCGGGCCACAACCTGGTACTGGGCCACGGCCCATTCAGAACCGGGCCGCGCAAGCGTCAGGCAAGCGCGTGCATGCAGCTCCATTCGCGTGACCAGCGGGCATTTGCGCAAAGCCATTTTCACACACACACCGCCACTCCGCAAAGCTGGAAAGGTTGGGGAACCACTGAACTAGAGGGTCTTACAATTAAAACAAAGTTTGGGGGGCTTCCTCCAGATGAGCAACCGGCAATGCAGCCTGTCCCTGCCAACGTTCTAACATTTCTAGCTTATCCAAAGGACTCTGTTACACCACCCCCCAAAAAAAGACCCCCACCTCTCCACACACTCTTCTGTTCCTCACAGATCCTCCAAAGCAGCGGCTCATCTACCTGTGCATTGACATCTGCTTCCCAAACAACATCTGTGTCTCCATCTGTTTCTACTATCTTCCTGAGTGAAGCTCCAAAGAGACCGACTTCCGTGGTTCAGCTCGGCTGCGTTTGAACCGAATCAGAACCTGAGGTCATCCACGTCCCTGTGCTCGACCCGAATCCTCCAGCCTCCCAAAAGAGCCCACCTTCTAATTCAGAACTCCGGACCAGCCAGAAGAAAAACAACTCCACTTACATGGTCATCTTGTGTTCACCTCACTATATATATATATATATACATATATACATACATTTATGAAGTTTGTCGCTTTCAACTGTAACATGTAAATAATTACTGCTGATAGAAGTAGCTTTATGGTGAAGGTAAGATCCATACAAGCATTATGTGAAAAAAAAACCCTCTTTTTTAAAAAAAACATCATGTATGGGACGCTCTGATTTGGGATGTGAGCATGTCGGGTCAGAGGGAAAAGTCTGCCCTCGGATAATGAGGCTTCCCTGAAGGTTTGGGCCAACCTCTTCTTTTAAGCCCGATGACCCAGCCGGGCTGCCTGGGGAAGGGAGGGCCAGAGTGGAGCCTGCCTCTCCTGCAGGCAGTGCCCACAATTACTCTGGAGTCAGTGCCAGCTCCCAAATGAAGCCTCCTCTAGCCTGGGGTCTGGGTGAGAGGACAGGGGCGAAAAAGGAGGCCTCGGAAAGGAGACCCAGCTCACCCCAGACCCAGAGCCCACAAGGCTCTTCCTAGACGCAGGGGTAGGCAACCTCGGCTCTTTTATGACTCGTGGACTTCAACTCCCAGAATTCCTGAGCCAGCTGTGCTGGCTCAGGAATTCTGGGAGTTGAAGTCCACGAGTCATAAAAGAGCCGAGGTTGCCTACCCCTGTCCTAGAGGCAGCCAAGACAAAGATGCCCATCCCTGCCAGGGAAAGGGCAGCTTCCCTGCTTTAGTCTAAAACCAGGCTGGTTTTAAGGAGGCGCTTCCACTGGGGAGCACAAGAGAGGCCAGCCTTACAGCACCTGCCAGTTAAGCCAAAGGGCAGAGACTCTTAGTGGAGCCTCGGTCGAGTTAGACTGGGCTCCGCTCCGTTTGCAGAAACAAGCAGTGGCCGATGGGGCCAAACAGGAATCCTCTCCTCCGCCCAGAAGGCAGATCGGCCGGCGAAGGGGTGCCATCCCAGCTTGCTCCTCAGCCCAACACGCTGTCGTTGAAAGCCAGACAGACGACCGCCTTCTGATGCCCACTGTATTCTCTCTTGATCTCCCCCGTCTCCACACACCAGAGCCGGGCCAAGTTGTCTGACGAGGCTGCAGGGGGAACAAGAGAGTTCAAGGGGGCAGCACCAATGCTGGGAAGAGAGGGACAGATGGCCAAAGGCTGGCCGTTTCTCTAGAACAGGGGTGTCCAAACGTTTAAGACTTGTGGACTTCAACTCCCAGAATTCCCCAGCCAGCCAATCTGGTCGGGGAATTCTGGGAGTTGAAGTCCACAACAACTCTTAAAAGCTTTGCTGGCTGGAGAATTCTAGGAGTTGCGAAGTTTTGGAGACCTCTGCTCTAGAAGGGTCCAACCCTTGCCAAGTCCTCCTGCGGCATATTGCAAGATCCCCAAAGAAAATGGCTAGGCCACAGGTCGGCAACCTGTGGCTCCGGAGCCGTATGCGGCTCTTTGAGCCTTCTCCTGTGGCTCCCAGCCTCTTCTGCCATTTGCAGAGAGAGACAGAGACAGAGAGAGGCACTTGCGCTTCCTCCCCCCCCCCCTCTCTCTCTCTGTGTGTGTGTGTGTGTGTGTGTGTGTAAAAAAGAGAGTGGCCTCACCCTGTTCCACGAGATGAAAAGCTTATTGGGTGGGGCTCCTCCCTTTGCTGCGTCTCTGCAGGAAGCAGGAAGGGCAGGAGAGAGCTAGCTAGCCCAGCTATGCTGACTCAGGAATTCTGGGAGTTGAAGTCCATGAGTCATAAAAGAGCCCAGGTTGCCTACCCCTGAGCTAGCCCAATAAGAATGTGTGCCAGCTTGTTGGAGAACAGCTTGAAGCCAGCTTGCCAGGTGAGCAGAAGATCGGAGAGAGGGAGAGGGGGGGGGGAAAGAGAGAGAGAGAGAAAGAGAGAGGGAGGTAGAGAGGGGGGAGCGCAAGTTTCCCCCCCCCTCTCTCTCACACACACACAGACAGAGTGGGGGAAGAGGACTGGCAGACCAAGGGCAGAAAGAGAGAGAGAGAGAGAGAGAGAGAGAGAGAGAGAGAGAGAGGAAGAGGAAGAGAGAGGAAGGGAGAGACCCTTTTGACATCTAAAATGAAGATAATACTGCATATATCTTTTTACCTTTATACACACACACACACATAAATATACACACACATACCACACACATAATAAAGGTAAAAAAGGATATATGCAGTGTTGTCTTCATTTTAGATGTCAAAAGGGTTTTGCAGCTCCCAGTGTTTTGTTTTCGGTGGGAAACGGATCCAAGTGGCTCTTTGAATGTTTTGGGTTGCCTACCCCGGGCTAAGCCGTGTTTTTAAGAGCTTGAGGGAACTCTGTCCAGCCTTCTGACATCAGTGAACATCGGGGGCGCAAGATGGCAGCCCCTCCAGTTCTCAAAGGGGAGTCCCACAAAAGGCAAAGTATCCCTCTCACAATCCCGGAGTGTTGGGTGCAGAAGAACAGATGCGAGTTCTAAGGAGGCAGATTTCAAGAGTCGGAACACGCTTCCTAACAGGAAGGACACCATGAGAGGGTGGAAACCTGGAGCCAGGGTGGAGGGGCCTCTGCTGAATGGGTTCAAGGAGAAACTGAACCATCTGCCTGCACGGATTTTGTGTGGATTCCTCCACAGAGCAGGGGGTGGACTTTATAGCCTCAAGGGCCCCTCCAGCTCTAGGATCTTAGGCCTTAAAGAACACCCCAAAGCCCCCGAGACCAGTTCGTGTCTTGCCTCTACAACAGGAGCAAAATATGGGGCTGGCCCGTGAATTGCTCCTTCTCTCCTTTTCCCAAATACGGGATAATACAGGTAGTCTTACAACCATTTGTTTAATGGCCATTTGAAATTACAACAGCACTGAAAAAGGTGACTTGTGACCATTTTTCACCCTTATGACCACGACAGCATCCACATGATCACATGACTGAAACTCAGGCACTCGGCAACGAGCTCATATTATGACGGTTGCCGTGTCCCCGGGGCTCACGTGATCCCCTTCTGACAAGCAAAGTCAATGGGGGAGCCAGGTTCATTTAACGACTGCGTTGCTAACGTGACAACTGCAATGGTTCACTTAATAACTGTGGCAAGGTCGTAAAGTGGGGCAAAACTCCCTTAACAACCGTATCGCTTAGCAACAGAAAGTTTGAGCTGAGTTGTGGTCACAAGGGAGAACAGGTGTGTTCAAAATGCATATTATATTTTTGGCAAAAGGGGAAAGGAAGAGATGCATTGGCTCTTCCCTGCCCCAGGATGGCAGGTGGGCCTGTGGGCTCCGCCCTTCTCACCTGTGACAATGTACTGGGAATCCCCCGAAAAGGCACAGTCCCACATCCAGCCGCGGGAGGTCTCCCCGGGGTTGTTGCTCTTGATGCTCAGCTCCGTCATCAGTGAGAAGTTGGAGGTCCTCCATATTTTGCACGTCTGGTCAGCAGAGCAAGTGGCCAAAAGCCTGGAGAAGGGAGAAAAAGCAAACACCGCTGAAGGAAGGAGCCTGACAGGTCCGGCCCATTATTCCAAATCGGAGCAGGTTTGGCCCCTTTTCTGGCCTTATCTGAGGAACTGGGAAGCATCTCCCCATCTCTTTGGAAGGAAGCTGGTCCAAGGTGGGTCCGGGCATCTCAAAACTGGACAGATCAAGAATTGGCAAAGAAGATGAAAGGAGCTACTAGATCAGGCCTCCAAATTCAGGGTAGATCTCCTAATATGGCTTGGGAGTCCTCCTCAACTATCTCCTTTGGAAAGATCTGCCTCCCTCTCTCTGCCAGCTTGTCTCACCGCTTGAGGCTGGACTGGGCAGGGCAAGAAAGAGGGACCCCCGCTCCCCACCCAGTTATGACTGGACCTGGGTTCCAGATCAGCTTTTACAGCAGTGAAGTCTGAAGCGCAGCAGGGGCTGGACAGAGGGTGCCAGGAGATGCCACCCAGTCACGACCATAGCTCAGCCCACCTGTTGCAGGCCAACACGATTCCTCTTGTCCAAGCTTGATCTGCCAGGCCAATATTCCTCCTCCCCCTCCCAAAAGAGGGAAGATCCCTCCTTTTCCAGGGCCAAGAAAACAAAGCAATGCCACCAATTACTCACGTGGAATCCGGGCTGAATTTGCACTGGAGTGCATAGCGGTTGTGTGCAGGAATCTTGGTCTTGGGGATGAGCTGGGTTACCTCATCTCCAATGCCTCCCGTGAGATTCCACACGTAACAGTTGCCCTGCGGGAGGAGAGACGGCTGAAAGCACCCGGTCCGCTGGCTCTATGCCACGCTGAAGGCTAACCGAGGAACTCGGCGAGTCCAGGACAGGCTACCCTTACCGAGCTGTTGACCGCAGCCATGTAGCTGGCATCCGGATCTATATGTACCGCATTGACCGAGACCTCTGGCTCTGGGATGAGCTGCTCGTTGTGGTCCGTTTTCAGATCCCAGATGTGGATAGCGCCGCTCTGATCTCCCACAATGAGCTCAGCCTGGGGGGATACGAAGCAAGGGAGCTGTTGGGTCCTGCCGCTGCTGCACCCTCTTCCCCCGTGCAGCAGAGAGCAGGGGATCCTGCCTCACATACCTGGTTGGGATGCAAGCAAACGCAGTTGATGGGCGCGTTCACCTGGAAAATGCGCTGGCACTGAAGATTGCGAGACCTGAGACAAGACACAAAGGAGGTGACGGGAGAGTCAAGGGATGCTGGGACTGCTTGCTCTCCAGGGAGCATCCAAAGAGCCTCTGCTTAACAGTGATGGCCATCATGCTGTCAAAGACTACTCTGGCACAGCCGTCCTTGCCTTCCTTAAATGGCTGCATTTCTTAAAAATTCATTACTGGGCCTCCTACTGTATGCTCTCCTTCCACAACAGGTTGGCTCAAGAGGGACAATATCAGGTGCAGATGCCGGATGGCAAATGCTTTTGTCAGAATAAGTACACATATCTTTAAGGGGACACCAGACTCTCTAGTCCAGGTGTGCCCAACCTTGGCCATTTTAAGACTTGTGGACTTCAACTCCCAGAATTCACCCCCGCCTTAGCGCTTGTGCTTCAGTAGGATATCTGTCCCCTCCGGGAAAACCTTGAAGCATTCAGGCCCTCAGAATTTCCAAGATGTATTTTTGAGTCCTACAATGAGCAGGGTTTACTCATTAGCTTCCTTCTCTCTTCACCCCTTCATTTTTCCTCTTTTTACTTAAGGCAAAACCGAAAAACAGCAACCTCAGGAAGGCACTTTTGAAAAAAGAAGGAAGCTCACCAAAACCGATACCGAGGTGCCTCCAATACAGATTCTGCTCACAGGCGAGAAAAAAAACTACAACTCAACCTCAACCTCACAGGGGAATAGCTCAGTCGTTTTGGTGTTGTTTATTATCATGCTAAGAAACTTCTGACTCAGAGCAGCTTCTCACCCCACCGGTTTCAAAGCTGCCCAGCCTTCCTTTGGACTCTCTTACCTATGATGGGATGCACAGGCCCACCCGGAGGGAGCATCCCACTCAGGCTGAACCTGTATCTATGCTGGCAGTGCCTCATGGGGTTTATGGTGCCTTTTGGAGGGTTTCAACTGTCCTCTTGAAATTGTAAGAATGACCCAACTTTAACAAGGTAGCAAAATCTTACAAGATCTCTCTCCACGCACCCATGTAAGATCTCATGAAATTCGGGGCATTTACTTTTCTAAATCATCCTTTGATCAGTTTTACTCCTTTCCCCATTGTCTGGAGCAGGGGTGTCAAACTCAAATTTCATTGAGGGCCACATCAGCATTGTGATTGCCCTGGGGGGGGAGGTGGGTGTGGCCAGGGTGGGTGCAGCCTACTGGGTGGGTGCAGAATGGGTGTGGCCTACTGGGTGGGCATGGCCAGCTCTACATCATTTGCGTCAAGGGTGCCCGTGGGGGCCTGGGCAGGAGTGGGACACATCTGAGGATCTCTGGCAGAAGGGGGTGGGACCGGGGCAAGCGCCAAGGCATGGTCCACTGGAAGAGCATGCCAAAACCCCTCCCCCAGAGCCCATCAAGCCGGATATGTGAAGTAGGCGAGGGCCATTTGCTGGCCACTTCCAGGCGATGGTCCATTTCTTCATTCCTCACAAAGGGTGACACCTCCCCAGCATGCACCCAGGGAGCAGGGCCGACGCGGCAGGGGCTGGTTCCTCGCTGTTTCCAGATGGCCTTGTGGAGCTAAGACTGAATGGTTTCAGCATAGATGGCCACCACAAAATTGTTCATTGGCTCCCGGCCGGCCTGGGCCAGGGCCAAGGCAGAGGGGGCCGTTCCCTCACTGTTTCCAGGATGGCTTCGCGGGCCACATGAGACCACTTCGCGGGCCGCATCCGGCCCCCGGGCCTTGTGTTTGACATGTCTGGTCTGGAGCGTGCAAAGGTGCCCATCGTGTGGGCAAAACCTGCACCTGACTCCTCCTCAGCTGCCCCCTTTCCATGCCTGCCTGTTTAGGGTCGGTCTTGGAAAGGTACGAGATCAACAACCAAAGTCCCACCGGAGGTCCCAGATGCGCGCCATGCAGTCTTCGCCCCCCGTGTACATCCACCGGCCGTCTTCATGGAAGCCAACCGAGGTGATGTTCTTGCTCACCCCATCGTAGTTGATCACTGGGTTGGGGTTATTGGAGTTCAAGTCATACATGCGGATGTGCTGGTAACCTGGACCACAAACACCAACTAGTTTATGAGGAGTCAAAGCAACGAAACAGTTTCACACAGAGAGAAATAGCACTAGGTCAGCGTTCGGCTCCCTCTGAATTCTCAAAAGGATTGAAACAGCTGCTCTCACCGACCAATAATCTGAGACGGAAGGTCACTTGTCTTTTCACTAGTATTCATCCTAACCTGGGTAATCAACCTTTCACCACAATTCACCTAACTGCCTGGGAACTGCACCCTTGTTTCTTTTTACAAGGATAATCATAATGACAATATCAAACCATTACAGGTAGTCCTCAGCCTACTACCATAATAGAGCCTGCCCTCATGGCTGCAAGTGGTGGCAACCTTTAAGTGAGACAGACTTGCTTAACAGCCCCAGCCCCAGCCCCAGCCCCCTGCTCTCCCTGATGAACGTGAACCTGCAAGAATTCGTTAAATGGACATTAGGTGCCTCATGGACAGAGGCAGGCCCTGGGAAGTCAGCCAACAAGCTGGGGCCATAAAGGAGGCAGACGAGCAGCAAAAAGCTTTGCAAAGCCAAAAACAGCTGAGCAGCGGTGTGTGTGTGTGTGAACCTAGCAAGATTAGGGCCTAACACTGAGTTCCAAGAGATTTCCAAACCAGCCTCCTTGCTTGGGCGATGAAGCTGAGCTGATGGGCTGACCGCTGGGAGCCTGCAAACCTCTCCTGCCTCTTGCTAGGCTTAGAGAAAAGGAAGTAAACAAGCAAAAAAATCCTTTGTGTTTGCCTTGAGGAGCTGAAGAAAAAGTTCATCTCTAAAGAAAAAAGTGGCTAGAGCACCAACATGTGCCCAAAAGCTTGGAAAACTTTGGAAAGCTTTTTGCTACCTGTCTGACTCCCTTTAGGACCCAGCTTCGGATGCGGCCATTTGGTACACATTCATCTCCTAGCAAGAGCCAGGAGAGGTTTGCAGTCTCTCAATCACCAGCTGATTGGGGCAGAAAACTCTGAAAGTAATTGTTGGGTTGTTGAAAATGGTGGCTGCCTCCAGGAGGCATGGGAGCAGGCCCAAACGCTGCAGGATCCCCCGTGGGATGGGATGGGGGAGAGAGAGGCAGGGGGGTGCTTCAGCATTCCCGTGGTGGTGGTGGTGGTAAGGGTGAATGGCTACAGGGGCACTGCAGCTGCTATAAGTTCGAAACAGGGTGGAATGAAACCTTTGGGAGGGGCTCTCTCATTTCAAATGGCCATTAAATAACCGGTCATATTTCAAGGACCACCTGAATTAAAAATAGAGCTCAAATTCAGTATTATGCAAATCTGCATCCTTAACAGGGTGACAATGATAAAAATCAAAGCTTTTTCTAAAAAGGGAGAGTTGTTATGTCTGGGTTAAGAAGGATTTTTCTCCCAAGTGAAATTGGCTGCAACCCTGATTGGTCAATTGATCTAGCATTTGGGAGGGGGGAAATCTATGGAAGTTGGTCAGAATCCCATGCTAACATCTTTCACTGGTTCTGTACTGCTGCCTCCTCTGCTCCACTGCAGACAGAATCCAATCTCTCTGGGTTGACGGGTTTCCAGGAAGCAAATGTAGCCTGTAAGGATAATGGGGCGCCGATCTGAACTTCAGAATGTGGCTGTTGACAATAATACTCTGTGATCCAAGTGGGGAAAGGACAATTCTGCATTTACCCATAACAATATTTTAAACAAAGACAAGAAGAGCCAGGAAACAAGCAAAACCAGGCACAGAATTAATTTCACACAGCCTCTGCAAATGCATCTGGGGACTGCAGCTGTGGCAGAGCGGAGGGATACCCGTCCGTCCTGGGACTAAGGCTCCACGCCTGGGAACAGCCCGCTCTGCCCCGGATGGTCAAGCTGAAGCCGCTCCAAAGGCTTTAGAAACCTAGTTCAGATGATGCCACCGTGAGAAGGCTTTTTCACCGTGATGCAGGATTCTAGCTCGGTTGTTCCGGAATTTAATCAGGATTATTGGTCTGCAGGGCCTTCGAGACACTGTCTTTGGCAGGACCCAGAGCCGTCTTTCTTTGCAGGAATGTCCAGAGCAGGGGTCCCCCACCCCGAGGCCGCGGCCCATTCATAACACAGAACAATTCTCCCCCCAACCCAGTGGTTCTCAACCTGTGGGTCGGGACCCCATTTGGGGTCGATCGACCATTTCA
>NW_015389581.1:76045-96853 GCF_001527695.2 Protobothrops mucrosquamatus
GGTTCATGGTGCCGGCCTGGGGGGGGAGGGGAGGCGCAGGGTGGTGGGCGCTGGCGCGGGGAGCCCCCCCCGGAGGCGCCCCCGGCCAGGCTCCTGCAGCGCGGCCCACCTGGCAGGGAGGTTGTGGGGGGAGAGCGGCGGGGGGGGGAGGAAGGCCGAAGGGGCTCCGCCGCTCGCAGCACGAGCGCTGCTCCCCCCCCGCAGGCAGAGCACCCCCAATCCCCCGCCCCCGCCCCCGCCCCCCTTAGGTCAGCTTACCTAGAGCGCCCGGGTACCAATCCTGCGCATGCGCGAGCCGAGGTCGCCCAGCCGCTAGTATCGGAACCCTGCGATTGCGGCGTCTCTACGCATGCGCGCCTTTCCGTGCCAGAGTCGAGCCGAGCCGAGACGGGCGTTTCTGGCCATAGACTCCGACTTAGCCTCATCCGAAGACGGCGAATTCCGGGTTCCTTTCTTTCTTTTTGGCTTCCGTCCGGGCTTGCCGTGGGGCGAGAGGCGCCACAGAGGATGGGGTTGCAGGCCTGATTCCCGTTTCAACAGCGGCCTTCTGGAAGCCCCCTCTGAAGGGCGTGTTTGGATCCCTAGGACCGACTCGGTTCAGCGCAGAGTGGAGAACCAGTCGAGGGGCTACGCGAGGCAGCCCTCCAATGGAGCCACAGCAGGGGACGCTTCTCTGACTCCGGTTCAGCACCTCGTGAGAACCCAGCCAGCATTCCGCGACGCCCCCGTCCCGGCTTCACGCAACCTCGTCAGTTTTCACTGAAAGCTCTTGGGCAGCTGACAGGGCGGCGCGCGGCCTTCTCTGCACTGTTCGTAGCTCTACCGCCTTACATTCCCCGCAGAAGAGCGCCCTCTGGCGAGGCGGCACCAGGTAAGAGTCGAGGCTTTCGCCCGCGATTGGCCTTCTCCCTCGAGTGGGCGGGGCCTCGCAGATGGTCTGGTCCAGGGTTTCTCGGCGATGGGCGGGCTTCAACGTCCAGCCTGCTGGGTGAGGAATCCTGGGAGTTGAAGTCCAGGCATCTTCACATGGGCAAAGTTGAGAAACACTGATCCAATATCTCAGGGGTTGCCATAAAGAAGAGGGAGTCAAGCTATTTTCCAAGGCGCCTGAAGGCAGGACAAGAAGCAACGGGTGGAAACTAATCAAGGAGAGAAGCAACCTAGAACTAAGGAGAAACTTCCTGACAGTGAGAACAATTAACCAGTGGAACCACCTGCCTCCAGAAGCTGTGGGTGCTCCAACACTGAAAGTTTTTAAGAAGAGACTGGACAGCCATTTGTCCGAAATGGTATAGGGTTTCCTGCCTGAGAAGGGGGTTGGACTAGATGACCTTCAAGGTCCCTTCCAACTTTACTACTACTACTACTACTACTACTACTACTACTACTACTACTGTTGGAAACGTGATTAAAATACCAACAAAATTGGATTGGTAAGAAAAAGAGTTTATTCTGCAGAAAATAGAAAAGCAGTTTGCAAAGTGCGGTGGATCCTGGTGAGAGACTTCAACAGGAAGTTCTAATCCCAGAGACCACACCAAAATATTCAAACTCACAACATTATATACACTCCTATCGCGACGCCCCCATNCACTAGGGCACGTTTCCTGATGTCCAACCCAATTTGGCTTCCTTTGGGCGTTTCTTTCACGTCTTTGGGAAACCTCTGAAGGGTTCTGACCTGGCTTCCACAGATGCTGGGAAATAGCTCTTCTGGCTTCCCCCAATTGTTCCTCCTCCAAGCCAAACACATCTAAAGCCTCTAATTGTTCTCCTTCCTTCCTCCTAGGACTCCTCTGGACGTCTGTAGTTGGTCACTGCCCTTCCTGAGTGGCAGAACTCAGAAGTGGGTAGTGGTTTAAGGGCTGCTATCACATTTGCCTTGTGTTGGAATTCAGTGTGTGTTTTGCCCCTTGATCGTCCCAGCCATGCAGTCTCGATCCTTGGGATGTTGTGACCAAGATGACCTCTTACCCCCTTAAGTGTAACTCACTCACCCTTGTATTAAATTTGTTTGCTGGGGATGAAACATCTTGATCAGTAAAGATTCTCAGTCCCCTGAAAGTAATCAGAGAATGTTCACATCTTGTAATCAACTCATGCAGCAGTTTGTCAGTAACATTCAGGGTATCAAAGGGGTGGGAAAGACCTTGGAGATCATCTAGAACAGCCCCTTCTTGTAATGTACTGCCACAATTGACCATCCAGCCTCCATTTGAGCACCTGAGAAGTTATTCTATGTTCTAAGTCTGACTAGTGCAGAATAGCAAGGAACAACACTAAACTCAAGGATCACATGTTGTTTATTTGCAGCTGAATCACTCTTTTGGTTTCTGTGCACCTTGGGATTTAGCACGACATCCAGATCCTTTCTACAAGCAATCTAACCAGTGCAGTCACCTCATGCCTTTGATATTTTTTATTAAATTTATATCCTGCCCATCTCATTGCCATGCAATGTTGGACAGTATTTTTCCTATACGAATAGAGGGCTGCAGGTTTGTCCTGGTCAAACTCCATTTTGCAGCTACTGTCCATTATTCCAACTTCCTGGATTCTCTGGAATCTTGTTACAGACCTCCAAGGTGTTTGTCCTCCTCCCTATTTCCTAGACTGGAGCCACTCAGTGCTTTCATCCAGCTTCACACAGAGCCAGGGATCTATAAACCAGCTTTGAACAGCAAGGAGGAAGAGCATAAAATGACCCTCTTTGCATGCACAGGTAATCCTGCAGCCTCTATTCTGACCCCAGAGAAAGTCAAGTCATGTACCCTCAAACAAACAAAATCATATGCTTTTAAATATTGTGTGAATGCAATTCCTGTCCAAATCACCTACAGGGTATCTCTGTCTTGTCTGGATTTAGTTTCTTGGATTATCCCTCATCCAGCCAATCCCCAGCTGTTTCCTGAGGATGCTGCAAAGAAACAGATCCAGTGCCCATGCATCCTAAGAGCCCTCATGTAGGACTGGTATAGCTAGGTTTAGCCAGAGAAACCCCGTGTAGTTGAAAAACCTCAGTTGCGTTCTTAGAATGTTTTCGTAGTTGAAAAACCTCAGTTGCGTTCTTAGAATGTTTTCCCTTTGGGCGTCTCATTCTTGGGCCTCATAGCCTTGTCCTAAAGGATAGCCTTATCGGTAGCCTTATCAAGGGACTCAGTATGAGGCCAGCAGTTGTTTCTCTGCTATCTAACTTCCCCTTTCTGTCGCAGATAAATTAGCTAGGAAGTTTGCATACTTAATTACCAGCTTTGTCAGTTAGGGGCAGAAAGGTGAAGGCGTTAATATTTTAATCACAGAGTCATAGGGCTGGAAGGATTTTGGAAGTCTTCTTGTTCCTGTTTAAGGCAGGAAACCTTATTCCGTCCTGGAGAAATGGTGGTCCAGTCTATTGAAAACCTCCAGTGATGGTGTACCAACTCTGGGAGGCAAGTTGTTCCATTGATTAATCATATCAGGAAGTTGTTCCATTGATTAATCATATCAGGAAATTCCTCATTTCCAAATTGGATCTTACATCAGGTACAGAAGGAGCTGACTTAGCCAAACTTCACAGGTTTTTCTGGCACAAAGAAACAAAAGAACAATAATTTGAAGGGACATATTGTGAGGAAGAGTTTGTTAAAATTTGGAATCTCTTGAGAATGAAGGTAGTAGATCCAGTGATTTTACTAAGAGCATCATCATCAAATGCCTTTTTAATTCCAAGATAACAATTGCAAGTTTACAATAGAGTAAAAATAGAGCAAGAATTGTTGTAGTGAAAGTAGGAATCAATCATGCTTAAAATATCTACTTGCTGGAAGAATCAAAGTGATTTCAAGAAAGATCCTATGAAAAAAATGACACAATTCAAAACACTTATATGGAATCAAGAAAATGTATTTGGATATGTTTATAAGCTATTGGAATATAACAAGGAGACAACATATTCAAAATTGTAAATAAAAATTGTATGATAAAATGGACGCAAAATTTCAACAAACTAATTACAAAGAAACAATGATAACAGCTATGGAAAAAAATCAATTAAACTCACTCCAAGTTATGATTTGAGGCCAAATTGCCACAAGATGCCTTATGGAAATGCCTTAATAAAAATATATTAATTTATTAACTGCATTTTTATCCCACGTTTATTACTTTAGAAGTAACTCAAGGCAGCAAAGATATGTAATGCTCCTTCTTATTTTCTTATCATATGCGATCATATTTTTACCATCATACGTGGTGGTCATGTAAAAAAAAAACCCTCAAAAGTAATGTAGAAAAATAAACAAACATATTTTTAAATTTGAACTTAAATCAGAAGTATTTTTATTTGGAATAATTCCAGAGAGGATGGATGAAAACGATCAGCTTACCAAAATACATGAACAATTTTTTCTCAATATTGGAAAAGTAAATCCTTGCCCACAATACTAGACCGAGAGAGCAAAATCAGAAAAAAAAATGCAGCAATGGCAAACTGCGTATATAGGTAACACAAGTTTAACCAAGATAAGCCGGAATGACTCCTGCAATGACAGGTTTAAACACTTGGAAAGGAGCTTCTAAGAAAACGGCACAAGAGACACAAGGAAGAAAAGAGACAATGATTTAATGTAGGGGTCCGCAACCTTGGCAACTTTTAAGACTTGTGGACTTCAATTCCCAGAATTCCCCAGCCAGGAATTGTATCCATTTAATGCAGGGGTCCTCAACCTTGGCAACTTTAAGATTTGTGGACTTCAGCTCCCAGAATTCTGGGAGTTGAAGTCCACAAGTCTTAAAGTTGCCAAGGTTGAGGACCCCTGAATTTAATGGATACAAGAAATAACTTTTCATCTTCAAAGAAAAAAGCAAATAATCTGAGTAGCAATTGGGACCAATGGAAGGGAAAGAGAAAATGTGCGATTCAAGGCAGTTCCTTTGAATTCGTTTGAATTCAATTTCCTATCTTGCTTAAAGCGCTTTTAGGCATCTATATTTTTTATAATACCGTATGCATCTAATATAAAATATCCCCGCACCCGCGGAGGAACCGGACTGGGTGGAGGAGGCCGGCCAAATCGGGAGAGGGTCCCGGGGCCCCCGCGCCCACCTCCCGCACATCACCGACCAAGTCGAGGCAATCGGCCAGCCGGGACGGGTGGGGGTCTGCTGGACGCCCCGCATCGATTCTGCGGGGCTGGCGGAGCTTCATCTGCAGAAGCCTCGCAGCCCGGGCGGGGGTCGGCAGGCCGGCGAGCCAGCCCCCCAACCCTCCTGGAGTCCCCCGCGCCGGGTCAGCCTTGGGGACCGCCCGCCCGCCCCTGCGCTCCCCCCCCGGCTGGACTCGATGGGGCTCAGCTGGGGAGCCGGGGGGCTCCGGCCCAACCTGGAGCAAGGCAGGACGCAGCCCACCCCCTTTGCCGCCAGGTCGGATCCCAGCTTGGAGGAGGCCGAGCTCGGCGGATGCGCACGGAGGTAGGCTGCCGCTGAGCGGGGAGGCTCCACCGAACAAGCCCGCGCCGCCGCCGGGCCAGTCCAGCCGGGGGCGCGGACTCCGCCGGGCTCGCGCTCCTCCTGCCGCCTTCCAGGGCGGGGCGGCGGCTGCTTCTGCCGGGCTGCTCCGCCCTCGAGCCGGCTCCCGCCGCAGCGCCGACCGAGCCCGGAGCGCAGCCGCCTCCGCCGCATCTGCGGGCTGCACCTGCAGCGGCTCAGGTAGGGCTGCGGCAGCGGCGCAGGGTTCGCGGGGCGCCGGTTGGCGGCGCGGGCCCTCTCGAGGGGGGGGGCTGGCTGGCTGGCTGATCGGTGGCGCCCCCGCGCCCGCCAGAGCAGGCGAGGAGGGGGAGAAGCGCCGGGGGCGGCAGCTGCGCGGAGACGCCCGGGGAGGGGCGGCAGGTGCCAGCCTTCTAACGGCCTGGAGCTGAGCGCGGGGGCGGCGGAGTCGAGGAATCCCCGGAGGGGAACCGGCGCCTCGCGGCCGCCGCCGCCTCCTCTTCTCCCGCCGCCGCTGCTGCCGCGGGGCCTCTTTCTGGACCTGCCGCTCTGCGTTGCGCTAGGCGCCCCCGGGCTCCCTGCTGGCGCTCCCGGCCAGCGCTGGCCGGCTGGGCTGTTCTCCGCGCGGCGCCCCCGTTGCAGCCCCACGGCCGGCCGCAGGTGAGCAGGCGGGGCGGTGGGCGCCAGAAGGGCGGATCCTTTCGGGGGGGGCGCCCGCGGGGGCTTGAGAGTCCCGTGGGGCGGCCCCCTCCCCAAACGCAGCCCCCTCCCGGCTCGCTGGGGCGTCTGGAGCCGCCCTCCGTGCGCGACCTGGGGAGCGCCGGGGGCCGTCGGAGCCTGCTCCCCCGGCCTGGCCTGGCCGGGTCGGGGTCGGCTGCTTGGGGTGGGGGGGCCGTTGGGGCCGCGTGCGCCGAAAGAGCCGCCCCTGCGGATCCACCCGAGGCTACTTCCTTCGCCGGCCGGAGGGGCTGGGTTTTGCTGAGCGGTTCCAACGTCTTCAGATGCGCAAAGGGCGCGATTGCGCCTGGCTCAGGAGCCTCGGCTCCCCCCCTCCCTTGTTTATTTATTTATTTATTGAATTTATATACCGCCATGTGAATCACATGGTCACTGAGTGAACCCAGCTTCCCCCGTTAGATTTTGCTTGTTGGAAACTGGATGCAAAGCTCGCAGATGGCAGGCGTGTCACCTCAGGATGCTGCAGCCACCCAAAATATATGCCAGTTGCCACGATCCTGTGACCGCGGGGAAGGTGTAACCTTCATCACTGGGAGGGCTGGTCATAAATTTTATTCAGTGCTGTTGTAACTTTGAACGGTCACTAAATGAATGGCTGCAAGTCAAGGGCTGCCTGTTGGTGGTACAAGGCCATATATGTAGCTTGTTTATCCTCGGTTTAGTACGTTGTGCCCACCCAGCCACTGTGGTGTGCAAGTAAGTGGTGTATATCAGTCAGACATCATCAACTGGCTTGGCGTCATGTGAATGTTCAGCTTTGGGTACATGTGGACCCTGTCTGGGCTGCTCAGTGACTCCCCTGGTTTTGAGCACCTTCATGTGCTCAGCTTCTGAGGACCCCTCTCTTCTCCCCCCTCACTGCAAGGGGCCAAACGGGCAAAGCTCAGAGGCACAGGAGTGAGTTATGGGCCCTGCAATGCACGGGTGAAGTGGCCCTGAATGGGTCCTTTCTGGACTGGTTCATCTCCTGGGCGCTCAGCTTGAGGAGGGGGTCCAGAGACCCGGAGCCAGGACCCGAAAGGGTGCAGAGACCTGGTTCTACTCAGCACTGCAGGGGGGCCTTTCCTGGGCACCAACCCAGCTCCCTGAGGCACTTCAGAGCCTCCTTTTAACCAGCGGATGAGCATCCTCCAATACTTGAAGGGCTGTCACAGGGAAGAGAAGATCCATTTGTTCTCCATAGCATCTGAGGGCAGGACAAGGGGTGGAAGCTCCTCAGAGGAAGATGCAACCTGGAAATGAGGAGGAATTTTCTGGCAGTAAGAATGATTAATCAGTGGAACAGTTTGTCTCCCAGAGTTTTGGTTGCTCCATCACTGGAATTTTTTTCAAGAAAAGATTGAGAGTCACTTGTCCGGGATGGTATAAGTACTGCTGCCTTGAGCAAGAGGGTTGAACTAGAATAGATGACCTCCAAGTTCCCCCCCCCCTCCTAGTCGTCTGATTCTTTGAGTCCATCTACCTGCTACTCCAGCTGCTCAGCACTCTTTAGATCAGTGGTTCTCAACCTTTTTAATGCCGCGACCCCAACCGGTCGTAAGTCGAGGACTAAACCGGTCGTAAGTCGAGGACTAAACCGGTCGTAAGTCGAGGACTAAATCGGTCGTAAGTCAAGGACTACCCAACCGGTCGTAAGTCGAGGACTTTCCCTGCCCGGGAGCGCCGCGCATGCGTAGTTCTGCCCCCTGCGCCGGCCGAGGCGTAGCTGGCAAGCGGCAGAGACGGAGCAGGCCGACCACCAGCTGGCCCAGCCCAAGGGAGGTAAGGCACTCGCCGGAAAAGGGGGGAAAAATGGCGGACAAAAAAAATGGCGGACAGCCTTGCTTGGCGACCCCCATGAAATGGTCGATCGACCCCAAATGGGGTCCCGACCCACAGGTTGAGAACCACTGCTTTAGATTCCCATCAACTGCCCTTGGACAGATTTCCTGTGCAGAGAGCTAGTGGAGAAGCGGGGGGGGGGGGTAGCTGCCCCTCCCTTCTGAGACCTCGGCCACACTTATGGGACCCAGGGCCGAAGATCTTCGAGGTATCTTCAGGGCTTTACTGTCTCCGCCAAAGCAATAAAGAAGGAACGTGACTAAATCGACAAGGTACAAATGCCCTTCACCGGTTTAACTCCAGTTCCATTAAAAAGCAAGCCCTTTGCTGGGCCGCGTGCCACCCCAAATTTGAAATTGCAGGGAAAGGACTATTTCATTGAAAGAGTGGAAAGGATTTCCTGACGGAGACAGGTTTCAACAGGTGCAGTGCTAGGCTGCCTCCTGTGTTCCGCTTCCTTGCCGGCAGTCTTCAGACATAGCCGTCTGTCCAGAATGCACCAAGAAGGGGGTGGACTCAATGACCTTTGAGGTCCCTTCGAAATCTGTGATTCTATGCAAATTCCTCCCAGCTACTTGGTGCTGTTCCAAACGTTTCCTCTTTGCTTAAGCTGTCGTCATCTGCCTTGATTGTGATTTTTTCCCCTTTCTGCATAGGTTGTAGCAAAACAGGAAATGTCTCTTTTTTCCTAATTCAGGGTTAGCAAAACCTGATCACCTTGCCTGGCTAGTGAAACACATGCCAAAGACTAGCTTTCTTGAACCCTTTGTTAAACAAGAGGAAACGCTGTTCCTCTTAGCAAGGATAGTCTTGGCCCAAAGCACCTGTACGGTTTACATTTTTTCAGCCCCATGACAACAACCAAAGAGCGGCAGCATCACATTTAATAAAAGAAATGACACACCCTTGGCTGACCCCAGAAATAAAGTGCCCTTACATGGATGGAGACTAATCAAGGAGAGAAGCAACCTAGAACTAAGGAGAAACTTCCTGACAGTTAGAACAATTAACCAGTGGAACAACCTGCCTCCAGAAGCGGTGAATGCTCCAACACTGGAAGTTTTTAAAAAGAGACTGGACAGCCATTTGTCTGAAATGGTGTAGGGTTTCCTGCCTGAGCAGGGGGGTTGAACTAAATGACCTCCAAGGTCCCTTCCAACTTTTTATTATTGTTGTTGTTGTTGTTGTTGTTACATTGGGCACCCTCTGTATCCAGCTAAAAGTTTATGGTAGCTTGACAGCTGAGCCCGCCTCTTCTACTGCTGGTTGAACTTTTCTGTCGTTCTCAGATTACTACTGGAGAGCCCACGTGTGCAAAAAACAAGCTGGGGGTGCTGTCTCTTGTATTCAGCTGGTTGGCAACAAAAGAAAGCAAAAAACCAGAGTCTGGAAATTGATGGAAACTGCTAGCCAGGTTTTGTTTCTGCAAAACAAAAGCACCAGGGTAATGTAGACGGGTGGACTTCAACTCCCAGAATTCCCCAGCCAGCATAGTTAAGAGCCGTGGTGGCACAGTGGTTAGAATGCAGTATTGCAGGCTAATTCTGCCCACAAACCAGGAGTTCGATCCTGACCAACTCAAGGTTGACTCAACCTTCCATCCTTCCGAGGTCGGTAAAATGAGGGCCCAGATTCTTGGGGGCAAAATGCTGGCTCTGTAAACCGCTTAGAGAGGACTGCAAAGCACTGTGAAGCGGTAGAGAAGTCTAACTGGCTATTGCAAGTTACTAAGGCTGAGAAATACTGTACTACACAGTCAACAGCAAAACAACTACATCTAAAACTAGAAAGAAAAACTGCAGAGAAAAAGGAAGCTTTGAGTGCTTCATCCTGGCCCTACTCACCCCATAAAATCACTCTCAGATTCCTCCCAAGATTCTGTTCCTGCCCAAATCCAAATATTCTGAAATTTTCTTCTGCCAGACCATGGTCCATCTGAAATTATTTGGCAGAAGTTCCGGAACGTGTTTTTTATTTGGGGGTTTGAAAGCAAACCTACGTTTTGTTTCGTGCACATGGCTGGTTGGTACTGCTCTGTTCCTGAGAAATCCTGCTCTGTCACTGAGAAATCCTGAACCTGGCACTTCTGGGTTTTTGGAGTGTTAACTGGGTTTAAATTGGATTTAGCCTCACTTTGCACAGAGGAGGTTCCTGCTGACATGGGGTCATTTCAGTTTCAGGACTGGAGGAAAAGGATAGTTATGCTGCGTTCTCCAGAAGAATGGTTAAGCTCATGTTTTTCTAACAGTTTCCTCCTTTATTCTTTTCCCCCCCCAAATGGACAAATGCAATGGGATTATGTGATTATAGAAATATTACTGCTATTTTCCATTATAGCATCATATGTCTATAATCATATAATCCCATTGCATTTGTCCATTTGGGAAAATAAGTTTTTATAATCTGAAAGGATTTAATGTCTTGGAGAATGGAGAGAATGGAGATCGGCTGAGTATTGATCCACTGGTTGGAATAGAAATTGACTGACTGGCAGGTCACCCAAGCTTGACAGTGGACTATAAACAACGGAGAGAATGTAACTATACCTAAAAAAAAAAAAGGCGATCTCTGTTTTGCTTAACTAGATATGTTCATAAATCCAGCAAACGGAGAGGAACTTCTGGCACAGCCTGGATTCAGAGGCAACGAAATCTCTGCTGCTGGTAAAGTTCACGAGAGAAAGCAGGGAGAGTTGCCCAAGTCAGAAAATCGTCAGAGAAGGAGGGCCCGGGCTGCAACCGGCAGCTGTTTCAACACCAGGCGTCACTCAGGCGCAACCTGGCTAGGAAGAACATGGTGGGCATGGATCAGTCGGAGCCCCTCTTGCCCTCTGCAAGGTGCATCTGGGAGTTTCTGCGCCCTCCAGTCCTCAGCCCCCTCGGGGGGGGGTGTCCCAAAGTCCAAATCTCAAGAGGCAGTGAGCTCTGATTTTCCACCACGGCTCTCGTTGCTGTTCCAGATATTATGGATTTGGTGGCTGGGTTTGCTTTGGGCTTAGTTGCTGATTTATGTTTTGTTGCATGGTTTGATTGCTAAGCTAGGTGTTGACCTAGGATGGGGTTGAAATGCAGTCAGGAGGGGGAAATGGAGGCTGAAACTGCTCCGAGCTTGTGAAGCAGGAAAAAGCAAAGTCCGATTCCTTCTTGACATGCTAAATTGTGTTTTTGTAGAGTGTGGTTCTAGGTTGTGTCTTGAGTTTAAGAATCCTTTTCTTGTGGATTAGGTTAGTTTGTGCTCTGAAGTCAGAACGAAAGACTTAAGCCACCTCTGTGAGGGGCAAGGGTTGGGCCAGAAGATATAATTCTAAGCAGCACTTGATGAAAAATACTTTAATTACTGTCTACCTGTTTAAAGTAGCAGCAACGACTTAAATACCTCAGGGAAATGCTCTTATTATTTATATTTCCTTAAAAATAGCAGTGTATAATATTTTGCAGCATCTTTTCTGCCAAAGCTTGTGCAATACTAAATGAGAGGTTTGGTCTCTCAAACCAGGAGACTGTGAGTTCTAGTCCTGCTTTAGGCATGAAGACCGGCTTGGGTGAATTTGGGCCCAACCTACCTCACAGGGTTGTTGTGGTGGGGAAAGTAGGAGGAGGAAAGTGTGTTGGATCTGTTTGCCTCCTTGAGTTGTATATAAAAATAATAAAGGCAGGATATTAAATGCATGTGCAGGTACGTAGGTGTCTGCTGGTCTTTTAGGTGCCCCCAACAAAAATCACAACCGAATAAAGATTTCAGAGCCCGGGAAAGGCAGCATTTCTGTAGTTATGAGAACCAGTTTGGTTTAGTGGTTAAGGCAGCAGGCTAGAAACTGGGAGACTGTGGGTTCTAGTCCCGTCTTAGCTATGAAGCCGGCTGGATGACCTTGGGTGAGTCACACTCTCCACCCAACTCCCAGGATTATTGTTGTGGGGGGGAAAGGAGGAAGGTGTATTGGATATGTTTGCTGCCTTGGTTTATTTGTAAAAATAATTAAGACAGAAAATGAATGAATGAATGAATGAATGAATGAATGAATGAGAAAGAAAGAAAGAAAGAAAGAAAGGACACACACACACACACACACAGAGAGAGAGAGAGAGAGAGAGAGAGAGACAGGGAGAGACAGGGAGAGAGAGAGGGAGACAGGGAGAGAGGGACAGAGGGAGAGAGAGAGGAGAGAGAGGGAGAGAGAGAGAAGGAGAGAGGGAGAGGGAGAGGGAGGGAGAGAGAGAGAGAAAGAGAAAGAAAAAGAAAGAGAAAGAAAGAAAGAAAGAAAGAAAGAAAGAAAGAGAGGAGAGAGGGAGATAGAGAGAGGGGGAGAGAGAAGGAGAGACAGAGAGAGGGAGAGAGAGAGAGAGAGAGAGAGAGAGAGAGAGAGAGAGAGAGAGAGAACAGTGCTGGGGCAGCTCCTCCACGATCCTCAGGTCTCCAATAGGAATCAGATCCAGTAGGTCACTCTTCGAGATGGTGCCTTTTCTTGATTTTGCCAGCCAGATCCACCTCCAGCCCCATGGTTGTGATCCACCCAGCCATATGGGAGTTGCAGTTCAAGACATCTGTAAGGAGTGCCTGGTGGGGAAGGTTGACTTCTGTGCCAGGATCCTTGGCTGACCTTGAGTGGGCTGCCCCTTTGCTCCCCTTCTCTTTGCAGGATGGCGTTTCACCGCAGCCAGAAGCTGAACCTGCTGCGTCTTGCGGTCCTCCTGACGGTGGCACTGGCCGGCATCAAGTTCTTCTTCCGAGACAGGTTGGTGCCAGGCGTTGGCGGGCGCAGACTCTCCCTGCGACCTCTCCGGAGATGGTCTCTCTTTGGATACTCTGCTGGTTTCCTGGCTGTGAAAAATGAAACACAAATTATATCTGTTATCTAGACACGTGTTTATAATATTTTAGATTTTAGATTTCATAGTTTATGTTTTTATCTCTTGGGGTTGTTTTAATCAAAATCTGATGGGAATGTGCCATCTGAAAAAAAAAATCTCTTTTGGGTCTGGGTCAGCATAATGTTGGGGAGGTCCTAAGGGAGAATCCTTCCAACCTAGAACTAAGGGGAAACTTCCTAACAGTGAGAGCAATTAGCCAGTGGAATGGCTTGCCTTCAGAAGTTGTGGGTGCTCCATCACTGGAGGCTTTCAAGGAAAGATTAGAGAGCCATTTGTCCGGAATGGTATAGGGCAGGGGTAGGCAACCTTGGCTCTTTTATGACTCGTGGACTTCAACTCCCAGAATTCCTGAGCCAGCCTGGCTCAGCTTGGAAACCTCTCCCTTTCCCCTCAGCATGGCTGGCTCAGGAATTCTGGGAGTTGGAGTCCATGAGTCATAAAAGAGCCAAGGTTGCCTACTCCTGGTATAGATAGTCCTCGACTTACTGCCACTTGTTTAGTGACCATTCAAAGTTACAATGGCATTAGACAAAGTGACTTATGACCATTTTTCACACTTACGAGTATTGCAGCATCCCTGAGGTCATGTGATTTACATCCGGATGTTTGGCAACTGACTCACATTTATGACGGTTGTAGTGTTCCAGGGTCACGTCATCCCCTTTTGCGACCTTCTGACAGGCAAAGTCAACGGGGAAGCCAGATTCACTTAACAACCGTGTTACTAACTTAACAATTGCAGTGGCTCACTTAACAAGTGCGGCAAGAAAGGTTGTAAAGTGGGGCAAAACTCGCTTAGCTTGCTTAGCAATGGAAACCTTGGGCTCAGTTGGTGACGTAAGTCGAGGACTACCTGTATGCACAGTCTTTCCAATTTAGTCAGGTCCGTTTGCACATCGTGCGCCGGGCAAGAGGTTCCTGGTGCCTATATTGTATTCTTGCCCACAGGCTCTTAACGCCCCAGGCTCTTGGGGTATTTTTCCTGGAGCTAAGCCTCCTCTCTGTTCCTCATTGCAGCTTCACGCTGGACCAGCGCAGGGAAGTTGGGGGGGAAAGCCACTTTTGGGGCAACGCCCAGGACGTGAAACAGCCAGCCAACACTCAGCCCCGATCGTCGGGGCACCTGGAACGCCAGGTAGCAGCTGGAGCGGCTGGTCTGGAGCCGAAGAAACTGCCCCATCGGGACTTCAGCTCCACGCAGATGCGGTTGGTCCATCTGGACCTCAAAGGGGCAGCTCCCAAAGTATCCTACCTGGAGCAGGTGAGTTGCAATGTGAGCAGGACCCCAGAAAGCGGGATTGTATCTAACCTTCATTTCCAAGCAGCCAAGACAGTGATGGTGAACCTCTGGGGCTCAGCCTTGTCAAACATTCAGAAAATGCCTAACTTGACTGGGCTGCTGTGTCCCTCCCCCAACAAAAGATAAACAATTCTTTCCGTATTTATTTGTTGAAAAAAATACAGTTCAGTCGTATGTGGTGCTATGTATTATATAAAGAAACATCAAATAATAATTATTCTTCTTGTGCCATATCTGTTATCGGACGTTGGCGATCCTGTTTTTATCAGCAGCCGCGCGAAAAAGTGCTGCTGAGTTTTGTCGAAACTAGTCCCTTAGATTACAAAAACGAAATACAGGTAAAACAAACTTATTTTGGGAGTTGTGCTTTCGAGAATAGTTGCTGTCAGGTGTCGATGAACACTGTTGTGTCACCAAAACATGGCTTGTCACGCATGTCATTGGTCTGCCATCCCCTTGCTAAGAGCTACTTGTTCTACAGACAGTTGTTTTGTGGCACTTTTGTGCCTCCCCAGTCAGTGTGGATTCCTTATGACTGTCTGGATAAGTCTCCACAGTTTCCCTGGCAGCCTTTTTGACATTCCCTTCCTCGTAGGACAAAGAGAGACGGATTGGGCCAAATCCTCCAACTGGTTTCATGCCCAAGGCAGGACTAGAACTCAGGTCCAGGCGGCTTTGACTACCACCAACTGCCTCTTAACAATAATCTATAATAGTAATAACATGACAGAATTCCCCCAAATGTCAATATATAGGTAGTCTTTGACTTATGGCCACAATTGAGTCCAAAATTTCTGTTGTTAAGTCAAACATTTCTTAAGTGAGTTTCGCTCCATTTTACGACCTTTCTTGCCACAGTTGTTAAGCGAATCACTACAGTTGATGAGTTAGTAACCTGGTTGCTAAGTGAATCTGGCTTCCCATTGACTTTGCTTATCAGAAGGTCGCAAAAGGGGATCACGTGACCCCATGACACAGCAACGGCCATAAGTTTGAACCAGTTGCCAAGCATCTGAATTTTGATCACGTGACCATAAGGGGATGCCGCACCGATTGTAACTGTAAAAAATGGTCCTAAGCCACTTTTTTCAGTGCCGTTGTAATTTTGAACAGGAACTAAATGAGCAGGTGTTAAGTTGAGGACTATCTGATACCCAGGTTTTGCAGAACAGAAATTAATTATGGGAGACTTAACTCCCAACCAAATTCTGTCCTGGCTAAATTCCTTTGGGGTTGCAGACCTTCTCAAGATGGTCTGTGCAGTCGCCAGGACTAGAAGCATCATTATGTGAAGTTTCAGTATACATTTATCAGTTACCTAAATAGGTTTTGCATCCAGGAATAAATTCTCCCTTTTGGCAATCGAGCTGCTGGGTGGGTGGAATGGAAGTGTCCAGCCACAGAAGCTGCATCGGTTGAATGGCGTGAAAACTGCTTCTGGGGTCTCTTGCTGGCAAGAGGGGAGGCTGAGAAGTTGCCAGTTGGGCCAAAGGTCTCCTGCAAGTGGCCGGGACCCCTTGTGGAACATGCCCTGGGCCAGTGGTGGCGAACCTATGGCACGCGTGCTAGAGGCGGCACACAGAGCCCTCTCTGTGGGCACGTGCGCCATGCCCCGGAGATGGCGACCGTCCTCTTCAACCAGCCGCCGAGGTCCACGTGGCTGGATGCATCCCAGCACCCATGCGCTTGCTGGCCTCTGTGTGCAGGGGCCGATGGTGTCAGGCAGCCGCCGCCCAGGCCCCTTCCTCGCCTTGCCCTGCAACAATGGCTCCCCCACCCTGCCTTGCCTTGCCTTGCCTCACCCTGCAGGACGAGCCTCCTGCCCACCACCCCACCTGCCAGAGATTTCCCCCAACCTTGCCCGGCCCCCACAGGCGTCCCTCCCCACGAGCAACATTGAGGTGATCACATCCACCTTGGCCACACCCACCCAATCTGCCATGACCACCACAGCCATGCCCACCCAGTGGGCCACGCCCACCTGACACCCAGCGATAAATAAGTGGGTTTTGGGTTGCAGTTTGGGCACTCGGTCTCTAAAAGGTTCTCCATCCCTGCCCTGGGCTGCTGGATGGGGGAAAGGGTTGAAAGGAGACGGCCTTCCGTCTTCCCTCCCTGCTGGATTCTGCTTTGCCTTCTCCCTGCTGAGCTGCTCTCACTGCCCTTGTGTGGCTCCTTCTGCACAGATCTTCCCGCTCTTCTCCAAGATGGGGGCCAACGGGGTCCTGATCGAGTACGAAGACATGTTTCCCTTCAAGGGAGAACTGGAGATCCTCAGGTCCCCTTATGCTTACAGGTAAAGCAGACTGGAGGGCTTTGGCAAGGGCTGGGGGGGGGGGATGGAGGAGCTAGGCCAGGTGTGGATCTGGCCCGCCAGGGAAGGGAAGACCCTCAAGCTCAGAAATGGTTCATGCAGTGTGCCCAGAGTAGCCAAAATGGCGGGGGGGCGGGGGGGCGGAACGACCCAGAGCTCATCTGCCATGTTCTCAGCTGTGTGGGGGCATCACATTTCACAATGGGCTGTGCAACCACCGATTTGGGTTAATGAGTAACCGGAAAGCCAAAAGTTCATTCCTTTGGTTGCGTCAAGTGTGTGTGTGTGTGTGTGAGAGAGATCTATTTGTTTCTTTACTACAAGGGGTGGGAGGTGCTGCATGCATCCAACCATCACCCTTTCAGGGCTGCCTGCATTTTGAGACGGGATGTGCATGTGTGTACTTAGTGAATTTGAGAAGCATTTTAACGAGCAAAATGGACGGAAACTGTGCAGGGGGTCAGGTCTCCCCTCCCCTCTCTTTAAAAAACTGACCTCTGCAGTCCCCCTTTGCAACCTGGCCTGCCCATGGCTAGCAGGTGGCTCTCTCGCTGTATCCCTTTTGTCAATGGAAATGGTGCCCCCCCTCCTGTCCTCCCTTCACCCCATTTCCTTCCTTCAGGGCCAGCTTTGATTATCCTGAGCTGTCATGGATTTGTGCAGGAGCAGGAGACTGAGTCTCTGATGTGCCCCCCTCCCTCAAGAGAATGGAATGGAATGGAATAGAATAGAATAGAATAGAATAGAATAGAATATAGAATGGAATGGAATGGAATAGAATAAAATTAGAATAGAATAGAATAGAATAGAATAGAATAGAATAGAACAGAACAGAATATAGAATAGAATAGAATAGAATAGAATATAACAGAATATAGAATAGAATAGAATAGAATAGAATAGAATAGAATAGAATAGAATAGAATAACAGGAAATAAAGAATAGAATAGAATAGAATAGAAATACTGGATTAGACTAGACTAGAACAGAACAGAACAGAACAGAACAGAGCAGAATAGAAATACTGGACTGCACTAGACTAGACTAGACCAGAACAGAACAGAACAGAACAGAACAACAGAACAGAATACAACAGAGCTGGAAGGGACCTTGGAGGTCTGGGCTGCCAGGGGCCAGAGTTTCTCATTGAGATGGGCAAAGCAATCCCTTTGGGTGGTCTAGCAGGCCCCCTCCCTCCCCTCTCGCCCCTGCTGGCTCAGTGCTGACTGCTGCTTTTCTCTCTTGACAGCGAAGAAGACATTGCGAAGATCCAGGAGCTGGCAGGCCTCAATAAACTGGAAATAATCCCCTTAGTGCAGACATTCGGGCACGTGGAGGTAGGAGCAGCCGGCTGTGCTTAATTTGTCCCCTGTGCACTTTTGAGGAATGCGCAAGGTCACAAGGCCGCCTGGCCTCTGTTTTTGCACACATATCGTGTTCACACTCTTTGATGTTTGCACGTGAGGCTTGAGTGAAATGGGCTCCAGCTGAGACAAGGAGGATGCGCAACTGTGGCTCAGCCGTGGCCGACAAATTGTTCTGGCGTTTCAACAACACACTGAAGCTGCCTACAGAATTAACCCACTTTCTGGTTTTGTGCAATCCATTCGACCATAAACTCAACCGAATAGGCTGGATTTGCCTAATATGCCCAGCCGCAACATCTAAACCAGCCCTAACTTGAACTCAGTTGGCTGATTCTTTGATTTAATTATCCTGATTTGGGGACAGTAGATTTTTATGGGTCACATTCTCTGATTTCACATGCTGATTTTCCTTTGGCAGTCTTCTTCTTCCACCTCTTGCTCCTTAAAATTTGTTGTGGGCCATTCAGGGCCAGAGTGAAGGTTATACTGTACAAAATCTATGTGATACCCTGATCGTGGGGACAGTAAAATAGGCTCACCCAAAAGCATGTGTGCCTTTTCATAAAGTTTGCTAGTTGGAAAAGGCTTTAGAAGACCCCTGAATTCTGTCCCGTAGAGCCATAAACCAAAGAGAAGGCCTGATCCTTCTACCCCATTTTGCTCTGGCCTGTGAATAAGACTGGTGGCCCCCCAACTAAACAAAGTAAGGTGTGGGTTCAGCCAGATGCTTCAGCCCTGGTTAGTCTGGAGATGGGCTGGGCACCTGAGCAAACAAACAAAGCTGGCTTTCTAAGCAGAGTGACAGCCCCTGATTCCCCAGTCTGAAGGGATAAACATAAGAGCAGCACCTCCAAGAACTAGACCCAGAAAAGGGTTTTATTTTTTTAATTTAACTTTCATTTATTTTCAGTATAAAAGGATGAAAAAGAATCTGCCATGAACAATTTAATACTGTTGGAGAGCCACAAGAACAGCTGATTGATGATAGTTTAGGGCAGGGGTAGGCAACCTTGGCTCTTTTATGACTGGTGGACTTCAACTCCCAGAATTCCCGAGCCAGCCACGCTGAGGGGAAAGGGAGAGTTTCCAAGCTGAGCCATGATGGCTCAGAAATTCTGGGAGTTGAAGTCCACGAGTCATAAAAGAGCCAAGGTTGCCTACCCCTGGTTTAGAGAAAGGTTATTTTTTATACAGGCAGTCCTCAACTTACATCCACAATTGAGCCCAATTTTTTTTTGGCTAAGTGAGACATTTGTTAGGTGAGTTTTGCCCCATTTTACGACCTTTCTTGCCATTGTTAATCACTGCAGTCGTTAAGTTAATAACAGATTTTAAAGTGAGTGTGGCTTCCCCATTGACTTTGCTTGTTAGAAGGTTAGTACGGTCAGTGGGAGGGGCAGATATGGTGGGAGCAGAGGACCATATCGGGTTTTGGGAGCACGCACACGCTGCTTACAAGCTTGTGGGTGCTCCGGTCCTCAGGGCTCTACCCGGCCTCCAGGGATCTTAGATCCTCGGGCCCGGGATCACCGGCTGATGTTATGCAACGCCAGGTCCGTGGTAAACAAGGCCCCCCTCATTCAAGATCTTATTCAAGAGGGGGGTGCGGACTTGGCAGGTATCACCGAGACCTGGCTGGGCGTGGAAGGGGGAGTGCCCCTCGTTGATATCTGCCCGCCGGGTTTCCAGGTATTCCATCAGCCGAGGACCCGGGGTAGGGGCGGTGGGGTAGCGGTCATTATAAGGGAGAGCCTATGCCCGAGGGAGACCACTGTGCCTCAGATAGACGGTGGAGAGTCCCTCCTTGTGAACCGGGGGCAAGGGGTACAAGTGGGTCTGTTGATTATATACCTGGCTCCCTGCTATGTATCAACGGCCCTGCCTGAGCTGGCTGACGTAATAGCCGGGGTGGCAGTTGAGACCCCCAGACTTATAGTCATGGGGGATTTCAATCTGCCATCGGCGGGCGAAACGTCGGCGGCAGCTCAGGAGTTCCTGGCTTCCATGACGGCCTTGGACTTGACCCAATTAGTTCATGCCCCCACCCACACGGGAGGACACACACTGGATCTAATTTTTGTCTCTGGCCAGTGGCAGAATGATCTGGAAATGGGGGAGGTGGTTATAGAGCCCCTGTCATGGTCAGATCATTCACTCCTTAGGATGGACTTCCGGACCGCTCCCCCCCGCCGCAGGGAGACGGAACCACTTAAATGGTTCCGTCCCAGGCGCCTGATGGACCCGGAGAGGTTCCTGACGGAGCTTGGGCCATATACGGAGGACCTAGTTCACGACTCGGCTGAAAATCTGGCGGCGGCCTGGGATGTGGCCGCTGCCGCAGCACTGAACCGAGTCGTGCCTTTGCGGCCTCTGACCCGGCGCAGATCTCAACTGGCTCCCTGGTTTACCGAGGAGCTGAGAGAGATGAAGCGCCGGAAAAGACGCCTAGAGAGCAGTTGGAGGACTACCCGAACCGAATCCGACCGAGCACAGGTAAGGATGCATGTTAGATCCTACCTAGTGGCGATGAGGGTGGCAAGGTCTAATTACTACTCCACCCTCATTGCGTCATCAGATAATCGCCCGGCCACCCTCTTCAGGGTGACCCGCTCTCTCCTTCAGTTGAGGGGGGGGAGGATCCCCTGGAGGGGAGGGCTGAGGACTTTGCCCAATATCTGTATGACAAAGTCGCTCGGATCCGAGAAGGCTTGGACTCTGACTGGGTGGCCCCGGGGGAGGAGACGGGAGCAGGTCTTGAGACTGTTATATGGGAGGAGTTTGACTCTGTGGCTCCCGAGGACGTGGACAGGATCCTGGGGAGGCTGAATGCAACCACATGTTTACTGGATCTGTGCCCCTCCTGGCTGGTATTGGCTGCCCGGGAGGGTACACGAGCCTGGCTCCAGGGAATTATAAACGCTTCTCTACGGGAGGGTG
>NW_015389581.1:98053-110249 GCF_001527695.2 Protobothrops mucrosquamatus
CCCCCGCCGCCGCCGCCGCTGACTCGAGTATAAGCCGAGGGGGGCATTTTTCAGCCCCAAAAATGGGCTGAAAAACTCGGCTTATACTCGAGTATATACGGTATTTTTAACTTGGTTTTTTATAATAATTTTTTTAAAAAAGGATAATAATGGCCTTATAATAATATTTTATTTTAATTGACATTTTAACTTGGTATTTTTGTAGTTATGTACTTGTTTTTAAAAGGCTGTAAGCCGCCCTGAGTCCGCAGGGAGAAGGGCGGGGTAGAAATTTAAATAATAAATAAATAAATAAATAAATAAAAAAAAGGAGATCACGTGACCCGGGACGCTGCAACGGTCGTAAATATGAATCAGTTGCCAAGTGTCTGAATTTTAATCAGATGACCCTGGGGAGGGAGGCTGCAGTGGCGGTCAAAAGTGTGAAAATCAGTCCTAAGACACTTTGTTCAGTGCCGTTGTAACTTTGAACGGTCACTAAATGAACTGTTGTAAGTCAATGACAAATTTTAAGTAATTGAGAATTTGAAGAGGAACTTCACTGAGAAGTTAATAGCTTACCAAAACTTTTCTGGTGGGATTGGAAGTTCTGTGACTGCATCTCTGCCGCTTTTTTTTTTGGTAAAACTTGATTTCTCTTGTGAGTGTCACTAAAGGGATTGGCAAATGGCATTCTTGCTTTCTAATCAGGTAGTAAATTGCTAAAGGAGCTAAAAAAGTTGGTAATAAAACCCCAAATGCCACTGTTGCAATCATCTTTTTGAGACAAAGGATTTCATGGTGAAGATAAAGAAGTAAAAGAGATTGTGCTGGTTCTACTAGTAAGGATTGCTAGGAACTCCCTGGTTGAGACTTGGTCTGGGGACCTTCCATGGTGCTATTTTGCTGTCTAGAACAGGGTTTTGTAACCCAAATCCTTTATGATCAAAATGATTAGTTGATATTATTTAAAAGGGGATGCGAAGACCTCCCTGCTTTAGAGCCAGCTCCTGTAAAACATGGGTGGGGGTTGTTCTAGTTCATTTCTGCAGGACTAATAGATGTTGTGGGAAAACCCAATGAAAAAGACAAGAGACAGCAACACAAAGCAATACTTCTTACTTTAAGATTCAGAGGTTTATTTCAGCAATAATTTGGAACACATACATAAATATTACTTACGTTAAAAGCCCATTGCAATGCGGTCCAATGACATAGCAGTTCCAATAAGGACAGCTTGTAGGCTGGTGGCAAATCAATCAGGTCCAGTCTCAACCTTTTATGCCCTTTCTTATCCTAAGACCGTAGTAGACAGATGGTCAGCAACCTTTGCACTTTCTGCTGACTTTCTGCTGACCATAACTTTCCTCATACCCACATACATCTGAACTTGCACCCCTCAACTACTTTCAGTTCCCCATTTCTCACAGTTCCAGTCCTTATGTTCTAAATATATTTGAAACAAGCAAGCTTAGCAAAATCATATTAAGTAAAGTACAGTTGCAGTTTAGATTACAAATAGTTCTTTCGGATTGTAAAACTGAGCACAGCACAAACTTTGGTTCAATACTTTCCCATGAGGCCTGATTTAGTTCACCTGGGCCTAAATCTTGCATAGAAAAACAATAGTCAATATTTTTGTTTTCCACAGAGAGAACCTGCCACTGGCTCAGAGTCGCTCCCAGCAGGAACAATGTCCTGTTCCCAAGCCCTCTGTGCCTCTTTCTTTCCAGAATGAAAATAAAATAGAGTCTCAATCCAGAACAAACTCTAATTTCCAGCAGTTAAAAACAGTGATACAGATAGTCCTCAACCCAGGACTGGGCAGTTAGCGATTATTCAAAGTTACGATGGATTTCTCCAAGCCTGCTTCCAAACCAGATTTGAACTTCCAATGGGTGGACCCCCCCCTGCAGTCAGGTGATTGCATTTTGGACTCTTGGCAAGTGGCCCGTATTTATGCCCATTTGCAGTGTCTCGCAATCTGTGACTTTTTTTTGCAGAAAAACACCTCTTGTGGACAATGTATCCACTTAATGACAGCTGCAAAAATGTCTTAAACTGAAGGCGATCACATGGTGACCTGCTTAATGACTGGCATGACCTATGACTGTAATTCTGGGCTCTATGATGGTCATAAGTCCAGGACTCCTGTAGTCCCATTTAAACACCCAGGGGGAGAGCCTTCTCTGTGGCAGCTCCTGCCCTCTGGAATGACCTACCCCCCGACCTACGTACAACTGCGGACCTGCGCCTTTTTCGCCGAGCCCTGAAGGCCCATCTATTCTGTGCGGCCGGCCTGGCGTAGTTTGATTATGTTTTAGTGGGGGTTTTGTATGGGGTACTTTTAGAGCAGGCCTGTTATTTAATTTGATTTTAGAACAGAAACTTGTGTATATTTATCGTGGTTTTTATTATCGCCTGTTCACCGCCCTGAGTCCCGTAAGGGAGATAGGGCGGTATAGAAATTCAATAAATAATAATAATAATAATAAAAATTGTCTACTACTACACTCAAGGGTGAGTTAACGATCATGAGATGTCTCTTCACAAATTTAATCAAAACTGTGCAGACTGACTTCAAAAGCTGAAAATAAATGTGTTTTCAATCGACATGCCCAAAACATTGTATGATCCAAATCTGCAATACAGAAATGGAGTTTGAAATTAAGTAGAAGACGGTAACAAGGATTGCTTTAAAGAAGGAATAAAGCAGGAAGTTCATAATCCATCCGAATTTTCTTTTGAAAATCCAAATCAAGCAATTTGATGAAGATCTCTAGACCCTGTTTGTCTTCTTGCTACTCAAGGAAACAGTCACGCATAACATTCTTCCATCTGTGATTGGTGATAAAAGAGCCATTGTAGTTCTAACGTATATAAAAAAAAGAGCACGGTTAATGTTACATTTGTTTATCAGTCAGTAAAATTTGCATCATGCATTTATCCAGCAAAGGGTGAAATGTCAGGAGTATTTTCCTTGTAAAGCAGGCTAGAAGTGAGCAAGTCCAGCCAACAGTTATAACTTCTCTTAATGCTAGAGAAATAGTTAAAAGAAATAGTTTATATGCAGCTTTCATTGATATAAAAGCCACACTTCTTTTGTTCCCCCATTTGTTCCCCTTAACAGACTTAAACAGTAGCAAACAAAAAATGTTTTGTCAGTAGCAAACAAAAGCTTTAAAAGCCCAGACATTGAATCTGCGCAGATTTTGGGTTGTACATTTATTCTCTCAGAGCTAACGTTTCTACTTTGGTGGATTTTTATAGATTGGCTTTAATAAAATAAGTATGTTTTCTTGCTTTCTACTGATTTAAAACTCCCTTGTAAAGACCAAATATGCTAAGATATTATCCATCCATCTGTGTCTCCCCCAAGTGGCGGTGGTGGTCGCGATGGTCTCAACATCTTTTTTACAACATAGTGACCAAAACTGGATGCAGTATTCCAAGTGTGGCCTTACCAAGGCCTTGTAAAGTGGTATTAACACTTCACATGATCTTAATTCTGTCCCTCTGTTAATGCAGCCCAGCACTGTGTTGGCCTTTTTGGCAGCTGCAGCACACGGCTGGCTCCTATTTAAGTGATTGTCCACTAGGACTCCGAGGTCCCTCTCACAGTTACTACTATTGAGTAGCGGGTAGTCCAGAAACTCTTTCAATAGGCTGATTTGCCCGCCCTAACACAACAGGCTCTGCGGCAGTGCTAGAATTACTGCCTCTCAACAAGCAAAGCCGCCTCTAGAAGCTTTTTTTGCTCAGCAGGAGTACCTTTTCTATTTTCATGCTGTAGATCAGGGCTCTCTAAACTTGGCTGGGTGGCTGAAGAATTCTGGGAGATGAAGTCCACAAGTCTTAAAAGTTGCCAACTTTGGAAACTCCTGTTCTGGATCAATGTGGCTGGGGAATTCTGGGAGTCGGAAGCCCATGCATTTTAAAGTCGCCAAGATTGAGAAGGTCTTTTGTATACATTCTAGGGAGCTTAACTTCTTGTTCAGTGTCAATATTGCTCATCTTCTAATCATGATTCCTGCACCTTTTAATGAACAAAAGAAATTTAGTTTTGGCTTAATTCCTTTCTAGGTTTTTGTTGCTGTCCAGGCAAAACGTTCGTAACAATCTTATGGTGGGCTAGTATCTTTTCTAGCCTTGAATGGGAGACTTGTCTCCCGTGAACTCAACGCTGGCCTTGGCCCCAGGTCCACTTCTCCACAGCATGGCCAACAGCTCCTTCTTTCTTTCTTGCAGTTCATCTTGAAGCATGACAAGTACCGGCATCTGCGTGAGGTGGAGCGTTTCCCCAACAGCTTCAACCCCCACCTGCCAGAGACCCAGGCCCTCCTGAAGGCTCTGCTCACCCAGGTCCTCAGCAAGCACCCCCACTCCAGTTGGGTACACATCGGGGCCGATGAGGTACGTAGAGGGAGGAGAGGGTCTGCTGTACGGGTGGGAAAAGTACCTCTTTCTTTGGACACGGTGTTGGTCTAATTTGGCAGAGAGAGCAGTTTACCATTGGTTTGAGTTAGCTGCTAAAAGAATGACCCTGCAGGGATGAAAGCTGGATCCCATTTAAAGGTAATTCCCCAAGCCCAGCATTCTCTGTGTTAACCTCATGCCTCAAGGTCGCATTGCCAAAATTTGATGGCCAAAAGAGCCATTTTCTGTGGCGGGCTTAAGGTAGGTCCAGGAAATGTCTGTGGAGGCACAGTGTATCTATTTTTAGTTTGATTTTGCCCCCCCCTCCTGCCCATCCCCTCGGATTCTTCATCCCAGCCTGCCTGGGGCCACAGTTGTGCCTGGGATCCTCAAGTAGGTTGAAAGCAGCCAAACCTTTCAGGACACCTCAAGGGCAGCAAGACATGTCCTCGTCCTCACTGTGATAGCTTTTGGGAGATTGGACAACCGTTTGTCTGAAATGGTATAGGGTTTCCTGCCTAAGCAGGGGGTTGGACTAGAAGACCTCCAGGGTCCCTTTTCCACTTCTGTTATTCTGTCCTGCTATTCCCAGCTGTTTTCCCAGTTCAGGATCCTGAGAAGTAACTCGCTTATCTGTCTCACCCACTAAATGGCAGATTTTCTGTCTCTCCCTTTCAGGAGATGTTTTTCTCCAGCAGCCCTTTGGGGAATTAAGCAAGTAGCAAAGCAGCACCTAACATTTTCCACACTTCTGTGTCACAAACGGGCAGGATTTCTTTGGCCTTCTGACCGACCTTCCCTTTGCGCACCCATAAGAGAGGCGAGATCTGCTTTTGTCCTTGCAGAAGGAGATCATTCAGAAATGGACCCTGGGAGGTTATCCTCACATTTCACAGGGGAACAAGAAGGAGGAAATTGCATGCAGGTAGTCCTCAACTTTGGACCACGATGGAGCCCAAATTTATGTTGCTAAGGGAGACAGTTGTTAAGTGAACTTTGCCCCATTTTACGACTTTTCTTGCCACAGTTGTTAAGTGAATCGCTGCAGTTGATAAGTTAGTAACCTGGTGGTTAAGTGAATCTGGCTTCCCCATTGATTACGCTTGTCAGAAGGTCGCAAAACAGGATCACGTGAGTCCGGGTGCTGCAACTGTCATGCCAGTTGCCAAGCGTCTTGAGTTTTGATCCCGTGACCATGGGGGGATACTGCAAAGGTCGTAAATGTGAGAAACGGTCGTAAGTCACTTTTTTCAATGCCCTTGTAACTTTGAACAGTCACTAAATAAACTGTTGTAAGTTGAGGACTACCTGTATTTCTAAAAAAAGTTTCTTTTAAAAGGCTGATTCCTTCATTATTTTATTTTATTTTATTTTTGCAGCTTTAGCAATTTCAAGAACATTTGGGAACAAAGCCATGCTTATTTATCAGCCTGCTATTAATAGCATTGACTGAGTTTAGTACAGAAAACTGTTAGAAAAGTCTTCCAAGTTACACTTGGACCTGCCTGTTACCAAAATTAGCCTCTTCAATGTGTTAAAAACAGCAGTTGGGTATATCTGTGCTTCTGAGTTTCCAAGTTAATGATTCACCCAGGCATTAACAGGCATTTATTCAGTGACTTGTTTAATGTTTCTGAAGAGGGAACTGAAGCAGGATGAGGCTTGGGTAGCCATGGGTGGGGTGGGGGTCTTCAAAGAAGATCTCAGGCTCGTAGATGATAGCACGAAGCGAGAATACACTCTGTGCAGTCACTGAGAAAAGAGTGGGGAGATGTCCACCCCAGAATCAGCAGGAGAAGACATGTCCTTTGCTAACCTAAAAGCCTGGCTGTGCAAGGAGGACTTTTGAGGGACTCTTCCACTTCGGAGTGGAGTCATTCCGCCTCTTGGTAGCCCAAGCTGGAGGGAGCATTTAACAGAATAACAGAGTTGGAAGGGACCTTGGAGGTCTTAATAATAATAATAATAATAATAATAATAATAATAATAATAATAATAGTAGTAGTAGTAGTAGTAGTAGTAGTAGTAGTAGTAGTAGTAGTAGTAGTAAAGTAAAGTTGGAAGGGACCTTGGAGGTCATCTAGTCCAACCCCCTGCTCAGGCAGGAAACCCTATACCATTTCAGACAAATGGCCGTCCAGTCTCTTCTTAAAAACTTCCAGTGTTGGAGCATTCACCACTTCTGGAGGCAGGTTGTTCCACTGGTTAATTGTTCTAACTGTCAGGAAGTTTCTCCTTAGTTCTAGGTTGCTTCTCTCCTTGATTAGTTTCCATCCATCGCTTCTTGTCCTGCCTTCAGGCGCTTTGGAAAATAGCTTGACTCCCTCTTCTTTGTGGCAGCCCCTGAGATATTGGAACGCTGCTATCATGTCCCCCCTCGTCCTTCTCTTCATTAAGCTAGACATACCCAATTCCAGCAGCCATTCCTTATATGCTTTGGCCTCCAGTCCCCTGATCATCTTTGTTGCTCTTCTCTGTACTCTTTCTAGAGTCTCAACATCTTTTTTACATCATGGTGACCAAAACTGGATGCAGTATTCCAAGTGTGGCCTTACCAAGGCATTGTAAAGTGGTATTAATACTTCACGTGATCTTCATTCTATCCCTCTGTTAATGCAGCCTAGCACTGTGTTGGCCTTTTTGGCAGCTGCAGCACACGGCTGGCTCATATTTATGTGATTGTCCACTAGGACTCCGAGCTCCCTCTCACAGTTACTACTATTGAGCAAGGTCTTCTAGTCCAACCCCCTGCAAAAGCAGGAGCCCCTCTACCATGCCAGACAAGTGACTGTCCAATCTCTTCTTGAAAGCCTCCAGTGATGGAGCACCCACCACTTCTGGAGGCAAGCCCTTCCACTGGGTTCTCACTGTTAAGAAATTTCTCCTCAGTTCTAGGTTGCTTCTCTCCTAGATTTGAGAACTTCTGTCTAGAACAGCCCCATCTTTGTCAGGTGCAGGCGGAACCCCTCCGCCTTTCAACCCGCCTCAAAACGAAGGATTAGGATGGTTGCTCCAGCCACGATGAAAGGGCAGAGTCTGCTGGGAAAGGAGCCCCCCCCGCTCCCCGCATTGCTGAGGCACTTCTTTGGCCCTTCAGGTCTTCCACTTAGGCGAAGGGGCGGATTCAAAGAACTGGATGAGCCGCAACGGGGGCGACACGGGCAAGATGTACCTGAACCACATCCGGGAGGTGGTGCACTTTATCGCCAGCCAGCCGTGGGGGCTGCGGGTGCTGCTCTGGGACGACATGCTGCGGAAGGTTGGCATCGCAGCCATCCAAGGTCAGTGCCATCCGCCGGGACCTTCCTGGGCTGTCGCTGGGGTTAGCCTGCCTGATCTTGCAGTGGTTTTCCTTGGAACTGTTCCTGCACACCTGGAGGGTGGTGAGGTCCGTGGCTCTGATTGGTTGAGCTGCCTTTACGTCACGGAGGGAGGCTGGGCAAGCCAAAAAGTTGGGGAGGCTGGGCAGGGCTGGTCATAGAGAAGAGCAGGAGAGACTGGCCAACACGTGCACCAAGCAGCTCAGGAGAAGCAGGGAGGGCTCAGGAGGTGGGGTGGGCAAGAAGAGAGACCCCCACTGCCGAGAGAAGCTGCAAAAGAAGGCCCAGAGAAGTTGACCCCTTGATGTGGAACGCCCGCCCGCTCCTCGGCTGCAGGGCCTTCCTTCTTCATTCAGGGTTGTGGACTGGCAGGAGCCGCCTGTGCCTCTCACCCCAGAACTGATGTCTTTCAGATTCCGGCATTGCCAAACACGCGTCTCCCGTGCTGTGGTTTTACGCGCCAGACTTTGATACGCAGCAAATAGGTTGGCTTCCCATCTTTTCTTTTCACNTGGCTGGGGAATTCTGGGAGTCGGAAGCCCATGCATTTTAAAGTCGCCAAGATTGAGAAGGTCTTTTGTATACATTCTAGGGAGCTTAACTTCTTGTTCAGTGTCAATATTGCTCATCTTCTAATCATGATTCCTGCACCTTTTAATGAACAAAAGAAATTTAGTTTTGGCTTAATTCCTTTCTAGGTTTTTGTTGCTGCAGTGACCTGTCCAGGCAAAAAGTTCGTAACAATCTTATGGTGGGCTAGTATCTTTTCTAGCCTTGAATGGGAGACTTGTCTCCCGTGAACTCAACGCTGGCCTTGGCCCCAGGTCCACTTCTCCACAGCATGGCCAACAGCTCCTTCTTTCTTTCTTGCAGTTCATCTTGAAGCATGACAAGTACCGGCATCTGCGTGAGGTGGAGCGTTTCCCCAACAGCTTCAACCCCCACCTGCCAGAGACCCAGGCCCTCCTGAAGGCTCTGCTCACCCAGGTCCTCAGCAAGCACCCCCACTCCAGTTGGGTACACATTGGGGCCGATGAGGTACGTAGAGGGAGGGGAGGGTCTGCTATATGGGTGGGAATACCTCTTTCTTTGGACACGGTGTTGGTCTAATTTGGCAGAGAGAGCAGTTTACCATTGGTTTGAGTTAGCTGCTAAAAGAATGACCCTGCAGGCATGAAAGCTGGATCCCATTTAAAGGTAATTCCCCAAGCCCAGCATTCTCTGTGTTAACCTCATGCCTCAAGGTCGCATTGCCAAGATTTGATGGCCAAAAGAGCCATTTTCTGTGACGGGCTTAAGGTAGGCCCAGGAAATGTCTGTGGAGCACAGTGTATCTATTTTTAGTTTGATTTTGCCCCCCCCCTCCTGCCCATCCCCTCGGATCCTTCATCCCAGCCTGCCTGGGGCCACAGTTGTGCCTGGGATCCTCAAGTAGGTTGAAAGCATCCAAACCTTTCAGGACACCTCAAGGGCAGCAAGACATGTCCTCGTCCTCACTGTGATAGCTTTTGGGAGATTGGACAACCGTTTGTCTGAAATGGTATAGGGTTTCCTGCCTAAGCAGGGGGTTGGACTAGATGACCTCCAAGGTTCCTTCCAACTTTATTATTATTATTATTATGGATCATCGCACAGTCAGCCAGATGTTCAGACTGGATTTGACATTTTGTCTACCTATCGAGTCCTTACCCAGGACCTGGGATAGGCAGATGTGGATGTTTGATGGTATTACAGATACCGTCGCAGGATGAAAGCAGTTCCTAGTAAGGCCGCCTTTTGCAATTGACTAATGATGAATTTGTCAATGCCGATGGTGTTCAAGTGGTGCTCCAGTTCTTTTGGGATTGCACCCAAGGCGCCTATTACTATTGGTACTACCCTTGCTTGCTTTTGCCACAGTCTTTCTACTTCTATTTGTAGGTCTTTGTATTTTGTTATCTTCTCCACTTCTTTCTTGTCTATTCTGCTGTCTCCAGGCACTGCCACGTCCACTATCCAGACTTTTTTGTCTTTCTTATCAACGATTGTTAAGTCCGGGGTGTTATGTTGCAGGTGCTTGTCTGTTTGAATTCTGAAGTCCCAGAGCAGTTTAACTTTATCATTTTCTATGACTTTCTCTATTTTATAGGGTTTTCTGCCTAAGCAGGGGGTTGGACTAGAAGACCTCCAGGGTCCCTTTTCCACTTCTGTTATTCTGTCCTGCTATTCCCAGCTGTTTTCCCAGTTCAGGATCCTGAGAAGTAACTCGCTTATCTGTCTCGCCCACTAAATGGCAGATTTTCTGCCTCAGGAGATGTTTTTCTCCAGCAGCCCTTTGGGGAATTAAGCAAGTAGCAAAGCAGCACCTAACATTTTCCACACTTCTGTGTCACAAACGGGCAGGATTTCTTTGGCCTTCTGACCGACCTTCCCTTTGCGCACACATAAGAGAGGCGAGATCTGCTTTTGTCCTTGCAGAAGGAGATCATTCAGAAATGGACTCTGGGAGGTTATCCTCACATTTCACAGGGGAACAAGAAGGAGGAAATTGCATGCAGGTAGTCCTCAACTTTGGACCACGATGGAGCCCAAATTTATGTTGCTAAGCGAGACAGTTGTTAAGTGAACTTTGCCCCGTTTTACGACTTTTCTTGCCACAGTTGTTAAGTGAATCGCTGCAGTTGATAAGTTAGTAACCTGGTGGTTAAGTGAATCTGGCTTCCCCATTGATTACGCTTGTCAGAAGGTCGCAAAACAGGATCACGTGACTCCGGGTGCTGCAACTCATGCCAGTTGCCAAGCGTCTTGAGTTTTGATCCCGTGACCATGGGGGGATACTGCAAAGGTCGTAAATGTGAGAAACAGTCGTAAGTCACTTTTTTCAGTGCCCTTGTAACTTTGAACAGTCACTAAATAAACTGTTGTAAGTTGAGGACTACCTGTATTTCTAAAACAAGTTTCTTTTAAAAGGCTGATTCCTTCATTATTTTATTTTATTTTATTTTTGGAGCTTTAGCAATTTCAAGAACATTTGGGAACAAAGCCATGCTTATTTATCAGCCTGCTATTAATAGCATTGACTGAGTTTAGTACAGAAAACTGTTAGAAAAGTCTTCCAAGTTACACTTGGACCTGCCTGTTACCAAAATTAGCCTCTTCAATGTGTTAAAAACAGCAGTTGGGTATATCTGTGCTTCTGAGTTTCCAAGTTAATGATTCACCCAGGCATTAACAGGCATTTATTCAGTGACTTGTTTAATGTTTCTGAAGAGGGAACTGAAGCAGGATGAGGCTTGGGTAGCCATGGGTGGGGTGGGGTGGGGGTCTTCAAAGAAGAAGATCTCAGGCTCGTAGATGATAGCACGAAGCGAGAATACACTCTGTGCAGTCACTGGGAAAAGAGTGGGGAGCTGTCCACCCCAGAATCAGCAGGAGAAGACATGTCCTTTGCTAACCTAAAAGCCTGGCTGTGCAAGGAGGACTTTTGAGGGACGCTTCCACTTCTGAGTGGAGTCATTCCGCCTCTTGGTAGCCCAAGCTGGAGGGAGCATTTAACAGAATAACAGAGTCGGAAGGGACCTTGGAGGTCTTTAATAATAATAATAATAATAATAATAATAATAATAATAATAATAATAATAATAATAATAATAGTAGTAGTAATAGTAGTAATAGTAGTAGTAGTAGTAGTAGTAGTAGTAGTAGTAGTAGTAGTAGTAGTAGTAGTAGTAAAGTAAAGTTGGAAGGGACCTTGGAGGTCATCTAGTCCAACCCCCTGCTCAGGCAGGAAACACTATACCATTTCGGACAAATGGCTGTCCAGTCTCTTCTTAAAAACTTCCAGTGTTGGAGCATTCACTGCTTCTGGAGGCAGGTTGTTCCACTGGTTAATTGTTCTAACTGTCAGGAAATTTCTCCTTAGTTCTAGGCTGCTTCTCTCCTTGATTAGTTTCCATCCGTTGCTTCTTGTCCTGCCTTCAGGTGCCTTGGAAAATAGCTTGACTCCCTCTTCTTTGGGGCAGCCCCTGAGATATTGGAACGCTGCTATCATGTCCCCCCTCGTCCTTCTCTTCGTTAAACTAGACATCCCCAATTCCAGTAACCGTTCCTTATATGTTTTAGCTTCCAGTCCCCTGATCATCTTTGTTGCTCTTCTCTGTACTCTTTCTAGAGTCTCAACATCTTTTTTACATTGTGGTGACCAAAACTGGATGCAGTATTCCAAGTGTGGCCTTACCAAGGCATTGTAAAGTGGTATTAACACTCCGGGCCACCCCAACGATGCCCTTGACGTGATGACCCGGTGTCTGGAGGCCGTGAGGGTCTGGATGGGGAGGAACAGACTCAGGCTCAACCCGTCCAAGACCGAGTGGCTGTGGTTACCGGCGCCTCGGCATAGTCAGCTGATTCCATCGCTGACTATAGGGGGCGAAACTTTGGCCCCCTCGGAGAGGGTGCGCAACTTGGGTGTCCTCCTGGATTCGCGGCTGACGCTGGAAGAC
>NW_015389581.1:111403-131352 GCF_001527695.2 Protobothrops mucrosquamatus
GCTCGCAGGACTGGCCTAGGGTAATTTTTAGAGGGGTTTTAATCAATATTTTAAATTGGACAATCTTTAATATTTTTTTTAATTAATTTTAAACCTGTATTGTTATTTATGTATTTTAATTGATTGTCAGCCGCCCTGAGTCCTACGAGGAGAAGGGCGGGATATAAATCTAAATAATAAATAAATAAATAAATAAATATTAACACTTCACATGATCTTGATTCTATCCCTCTGTTAATGCAGCCCAGCACTGTGTTGGCCTTTTTGGCAGCTGCAGCACACTGCTGGCTCATATTTAGGTGATTGTCCACTAGGACTCCGAGGTCCCTCTCACAGTTACTACTATTGAGCAAGGTCTTCTAGTCCAACCCCCTGCAAAAGCAGGAGCCCCTCTACCATGCCAGACAAGTGACTGTCCAATCTCTTCTTGAAAGCCTCCAGTGATGGAGCACCCACCACTTCTGGAGGCAAGCCCTTCCACTGGGTTCTCACTGTTAAGAAATTTCTCCTCAGTTCTAGGTTGCTTCTCTCCTAGATTTGAGAACTTCTGTCTAGAACAGCCCCATCTTTGTCAGGTGCAGGCGGATCCCCTCCGCCTTTCAACCCGCCTCAAAACGAGGGATTAGGATGGTTGCTCCAGCCATGGTGAAAGGGCAGAGTCTGCTGGGAAAGGAGCCCCCCCCCGCTCCCCGCATTGCTGAGGCACTTCTTTGGCCCTTCAGGTCTTCCACTTAGGCGAAGGGGCGGATTCAAAGAACTGGATGAGCCGCAACGGGGGCGACACGGGCAAGATGTACCTGAACCACATCCGGGAGGTGGTGCACTTCATCGCCAGCCAGCCGTGGGGGCTGCGGGTGCTGCTCTGGGACGACATGCTGCGGAAGGTTGGCATCGCAGCCATCCAAGGTCAGTGCCATCCGCCGGGACCTTCCTGGGCTGTCGCTGGGGTTAGCCTGCCTGATCTTGCAGTGGTTTTCCTTGGAACTGTTCCTGCACACCTGGATGGTGGTGAGGTCCGTGGCTCTGATTGGTTGAGCTGCCCTTACGTCACGGAGGGTGGCTGGGCAAGCCAAAAAGTTGGGGAGGCTGGGCAGGGCTGGTCATAGAGAAGAGCAGGAGAGGCAGGCCAACATGTGCACCAAGCAGCTCAGGAGAAGCAGGGAGGGCTCAGGAGATGGGGTGGGCAAGAAGAGAGACCCCCACTGCCGAGAGGAGCTGCAAAAGAAGGCCCAGAGAAGTTGACCCCTTGATGTGAAACCGCCCGCCCGCTCCTCGGCTGCAGGGCCTTCCTTCTTCATTCAGGGTTGTGGACTGGCAGGAGCCGCCTGTGCCTCTCACCCCAGAACTGATGTCTTTCAGATTCCGGCATTGCCAAACACGCGTCTCCCGTGCTGTGGTTTTACGCGCCAGACTTTGATACGCAGCAAATAGGTTGGCTTCCCATCTTTTCTTTTCACCTCTTTGCAGTGCGTGCAGGGAGGGAGGTTAAAGCCGCTAAAGAAAACAAGACGTTTTCGTTTCTTGAAAGGACCCCTGGCTTTCTTTGAAGGCCCAGCTGGCACACAGGGAGGAGTCCCCTAACTTTAATCCCTCCCAGCCACCTTCCTGGGCGCTTGGCGTGTCCGAGAAAGGGAGGCTCTGGATGTCGCTTTGCACAGGACCCCACAGACCCCTCAAAAGTGAGGGCTCCTGGGCACCCCTTCAGTTCTGAGCAGCCTGAGCACGGGCGATCCTCTCTCTCTCTCTCTCTCCCTGCTGACTCTAGGAAGGTACATTGAAAAGTACGCCGAGTGCGGCTTTCCAACCATCTGGTTTGCGAGCGCCTTCAAAGGCACCACGGGCCCCGCCCAGGCCTGGACCCCCTTAAACACCCACCTGCAGAACCACCTGCGATGGCTGAAAGTCATGAAAGTCACGGAGAAGATGCCCTCCATCCGTTTCCAGGGCATCGTACTCACCGGCTGGCAAAGGCAAGTGGGGGGGGGGGGGAAGAGTCTGTTTGGCCTCCCCGGGAACCGCAGCCCTCCATCAGCTGCCCCTGGGGGAGAAGAAGGGCCCAGCCTGGCTTCGAGGCTCCTCCACAGGCAGCAGTGCCCTCTGCCAAGGCTTTAGGCGGGTGGGGTTTCCTTTGGGCTTCGCCAGTGGAAGGCTGGCAGAGGCAGAACCGCCCCCCCCCCAGCCTTGTTTAGCTCTCCAGGGGGGACTGGAGTCGCAGGGGGTCCAGATGCTGAGCTCAGGGGTGCCTTGTGCCATTGCCCTCCCAAAAGAAATGCCCAGACATAGCACCCCCTCTTGCCCCTGAGGCCCCCACCCACCCAAAAGAAAAAAAGAGGTCTGAGGTCTCTTCTCTTCCCCCCCCCACTTCCAGTTCTTGCCTTTTGCATTGCCAGCGAGGAGAAGGAGATCTACTGCCTGGATAGGCAAAAATGGGGGGAATCCAGTGGGTCACAAAGGAGCAATCCCTTCCTGTTTCTCTGTGCAGGTACGACCACTACTCTGCTTTGTGTGAGCTGCTACCTGTCGGGATCCCCTCGCTGGCCGTGTGCTTGCAGACCCTGGTGAACGGTGAGGGGGGAGCCTGGGCATTGGTGGGGAGGGAAAGTGGGCAGGAGTCATGGAGCATTTCCAAGTTGCAGAGAACCACCCAGTGGAGGCCATGCAAACTATTGGACTGTGTGTGTGTGTGTGTGTGTGTGTGTGTGTGTGTGTGTGTCCACACTCCTAGGGCAGCCTCTCTCCGATTGGCAGGACGTTGGTGCCCCCAAGTGGTGCATTGAAGAACAGCTGCCTCCTCCACAGATGTCAGACCCTCCTCCTCTCTCGGGTGGTCCTGGCAGGCCTGGCCCCCTCCAGCTGCCCCCCCCCCAAAACCCTGCCAGAAGGGGGGCTGGAGCACCCCCTCCCTCGTGGGGAAAGAGACGCAGTGCTTGCGTCTTAGGAAAAGCTTTTCCTAAATTCTGTTTGATTGGGAGAAACTTTCCTTCTCCTCGTACCTGAGGGATTGTTTAAATTATTTCATTACGAGCGTATAAAGAGTTAAAAACAATTTTTTTTTTGTGGTACATAATTAATTTCCAGGCTCTGCCTCAGGAAGGATAGGCAGGGCCACTTGACGGCTCTGAAGCGATTAAAACAGATCAAATGACCGTCTTGCCTCTTCCCAAGAAGCCAGAATGCCTGGTTTGAGCCAGGCTACCCTGGTAAATGAACTTGGCCAGGCTGGTTTGTAAAATCCGGTTTCTGGCAGATGGGTAGACAGGGATTCCTGGGTGTGAGCAGGGCTGGGTTTTCTACACATTTATTGTGTCAGGGTGCTTAAGGGACGAAGGGGCTCCCTTAGCCAGAGGTTCAGGAAAACTGACCATGTCCTCAGCTACACCCATCACAGCTCTCGGGCTCAAAGAGAAAATTGCCCAGCCTGGTTCCTGCCACTCCCGGCGGTGTTAACTCTCAGTCAAGGTTAGCTCCACACAGGCAGGTTGTGGCTTCCTGCAACGTCTGATCTGGGTCAGGGATTACAGAGGCATAAATTAAAGAGCTGGCAGAACAACTGGCGGAAGAGGGCTGCCTTTGTGGAGCAGGGCAAGGAGGGACGATGTGGAGGGCAGGGACTTGGCTGCAACTGGACCAGTCAGGAGTCAAAAAAAAATCCCAGGCCCATTTGGGGGTGGCGCACCCGAAAGGCACCTGTTGCTGTTGCAAGCCCCCATTCCAGGGCTCTGCCAGGGCCCTCTGATGCCCATGTGCCTGGCGCGGACCCCCCCTGCCTCCCGGAAGTGATCTGGGCAGTTGGCTGAACAAAAGTCCAGGCAAGAGGCAGACCCTCCACCCCCACCCCCCAATTCTTCTTTGAAGAGAGGGGAGGCTTCATTTCCTCCCTGGGGATGGATCTGGGCCTAAATGTCCTGAGGGCAGCACAAGGGCCTCCCCCCACCCTCCAGATGCCCCAATCTGGCGGTCTTCCAAAGCCCCTTAAGTCACAAACCGCAAAGGCCGTTCACAGCGGACCCTCTCCTCTGTGCCCGTGTCTTCCTTGGGGCGGCCTTGCCACCCACCACTACGCCAGGCCATCCCCCCCCCGGCTTCCGTGCTGCTTTGGGCAGCCAGATCAAGGGTAGATTACAGGCAGTCCTCACCTTAGGGCCACAACTGAGCCCCAAATTTCTGTTGTTAAGCGAGACAGATGTTAAGTGACCTTTCTTGTCATTGTTGTTAAGCGAATCACTGTAGTCGCTAAGTGAATCTGGATCCCACATTGGCTTTGCTGGTCAGAAGGTCGCCAAAGGTCACATAACCCTGGGACACTGTGTCCGTCGTAAATACGAGTCATCCGGATTTTGATCACGTGATCCCGGGGATGCTGGGAAGGTCATAAGTCTGAAAAACGGTCATAAGGAACTTTTTTCAGTGCCGCTGTAACTTTGAATTATCACTAAATGAACTGTCGCAAGTCCGAGGATGACCTGTACCATGTTGTGTGCAGACAAGTCCGTGTTTAAGGACAGCACAGGCTGTTTTCTCTGGGTTACCTTGCTGCGGCTCCCCACACCGGTCAGCCACGGCTCCCCCAGGCCAGGCAGGCAGCGGGGCAGAGCCCTTCCCTCACCGCCCCCCTCCCCCTCCTTCTGTCCCCCAGGAGGCTTCACTGAGGCTGCCAAAAAGAAAGTCCTGGCCATGCTTGGCTTCCAGAATCTGCACCTGGAAAAGAGCACCTGGTGCGTATACAAAGGGGGCCGAGGTGGGGGGCTCCGCTCTTCCAGGACGGAGGCTGTTTACGTGGGTCTGCCTTTAAGTCAGCCATTCCTAGCCCAAGGGTACTCCAAAGCTCATCACCCCTGGCCAGGGGAGCCCATGATGGGCTAGCAAGGGCTGGGCTAAGAGCCTGGGAGGGGCGCCTGGGTCTTTCTCCTCTTTCTGAACTGGAGGAATAGGAAGGCAGCCGCTTGCGTCCCAGGGTTGCTGCTGAAAATCTCCTTGTGTCTTCCCAGCGAAGGAACCGGGGCATTTCCGGGCTCCGATATCTACCGCATGGTCGAGCAAGTGGACGGCCAGCTGAAGGACTCGGTCACCAAAGTCTTGGAGGAGGAAAGGTGGGTGCCTGCCGCGGCAGAAGGGCCCCCGGTGCCCCACAGCGTTGGCTTGGCCAGGAGATGGGCCGGGCCCCAGGTTCCCCTTGTCTCCCCCCTGCTTGCCACGTTCCAAGGCTGAAATCCTCCCCCCTCATTCTGGAGGGCAAGGAAGTGGGACGCATCTTCCAGGAGGGGGCCTTGGTTTGGGGCTTCTCAAGGTCAGAGAGAAGTCGGGGGTTCTGCCCCCCCCAGCAGAGATCTTTTATCCAAAGTGCTTAAGAGGAACCTTGCTCCCATTTGGCTGTACCTCCTGCTCTGTTCACAGCTGGTCCCTACTTTTGAACAATTGAACCCCAAATTTCTGTGGCTAAGCCAGATAGTTGTTAAGTGAATTTTGCCCCATTTTAAGACCTTTCTTAAAGGCCTTAAAGTGATTAGGTTGTTAAGCGAATCACTGGAGTTGCTACGTTGGTAACACGATTGCTAAGTGAATTTGGTTTCCCCGTTGACTCTGCTTGTCAGAAGGCCGCAAAAGGGGGCTTTGCAAATGTCACACATCCCAAAGGTTCTTTTCAAAACTGGACTGTCTTGGTTTTTTTCCTTGAAAACCTTTTGCTTCTCATCCAAGAAGCTTCTTCAATTCTTGTAAGGAACCAGTTCAATCCACATCTTAAGAAAGCAGAACTCTTGGAAACAATCTCTTCCAACAGGAACTTTTATTAAGAGAAATTGACAGTAGGCATAATAGACAGGATCTGAGGGATTCCCTCACAAATCAATGTTTTAAAGTGTCCTTAAGCAGCCCCCACCCCCACCCCACAGTTCTTCCAGGCGATTCAAACCGGCAGATTTCTAGGTATTAAATCCAGGAAAGATAACATCAATCCGGCTCCGTTGTACACGATCATGCAACAGCTCCTCACCCCTTATTTTGATGACGGATAAATAAACCAGATCCACGAGGATGCATCTTTTCAACCCCTCCCCCCTTTTCCTAGCTGCCCGGTAAGGAGAAGTTCAGAGGGGCATAGGATAAGAGGCAAATGGTTCCATTGTAATGGTTAGCAGAGGCGAATAACAAAAGGTTACTTTGTAGTGAATAGAGGAAGTGAGAGTAATAAAATTCACCTGCATATCCCCCCTCCCCCTTGGGAGTATGGCAGGACCCAGGAAAAGGTAAGAATTGGTTTTACATCGAGGAGATAGATAAAAAGGAAATATAACTGGATCCTGACAGTTCTTCAGAACTGGCTGAGGAATTTTGGGAGTTCATCCAACTTAATGTGGCCAAGGTTGAGAAACACTGGACTAGTCTGTTTAAACTGGTTTTGTGTGTGTGTGTAAGTTATTATTGTTGCAAGCAGCTAAGGGTATGGGTGGCAGGGACAGGGACAGAGAGCCATAACCTTTTAAGGCTAGGGTTAAGAGCAGTGGTGGGATTCAAATAGATGAACCACCGATTCTCTGCATGGATGCCGCTTCCGGAAGTCTGGGCCTGGGCAACAAAAAAATAGCTACCGGTTCAGCCGAACTGGTGCGAACTGGCTGAATCCCACCATTGGTTAAGAGCCGTGGTGGCGCAGTGGTTAGAATGCAGTATTGCAGGCAAACTCTGTGCACTGCCAGGAGTTCGATCCTGACCTGCTCAAGGTTGAGCCTTCCATCCTTCCGAAGTTGTTAAACTGAGGACCCAGATTGTTGAGGGTAAGATGCTAACATTGTAAAACCGCCCAGTGAGTGGTATAAAGCACTATGAAGCAGTATATAAATCTAAGTGCTATTGCTATAACTGTATGGCTGCTGTCCAGTTCCAGGGACTCAGGCAGAGTCCTCGCCTCTTTCAAGTCTCTCCTTGTCTCACCTGCTAGGATTTCGTCCAGGCTTCACCGAATCTTTTTCTCTCTCTAATAATGCAGTTCCATCAAGGGATGGTTCAGCCCGTATCACCGCAAGCATCAGTTCGGCAACCCACGAAACATGGAAAGCTTCGGCAGCAAAGTGCTCAAGTGAGTGGACAGCTGAGTGGCTGGATCCCAGAGGGGGTAGGATCCCAGCCCAGTTCTTCTCTCTCCCCATATTGGTGTAAAAAGCACAGATCTTTCCCTTTATTGGAATGTCCTTATCGTATTCAGTTCGTTTTCAAGAGAAATTGCATCTTCCAAGAACTGGTCCACAAATGGTTGCAAAGAGAAAGGAAGGCAAATATATTGGAAGATTTTGTTTTTTTTTAAAAAAAAAACAATCTGTCACTGTAGGACAGTGTTTCTCAACCTTGACAATTTTAAGGCATGTGGACTTCAACTCCCAGAATTCCACAGCCAGCATTGCTGGCTGTGGAATTCTGGGAGTTGAAGTCCACATGCCTTAAAATTGTCAAGGTTGAGAAACACTGCTGTAGGAGAATATGTAGAATGCCCAGAGCGATGGCTGGCTGGGGAATTCTGGAAGTCCACAAGTCTTAAAGCTGCCGAGGATGGAGAGCCCAGCTCTTAGAGGTCAAGGGGCCCTTAATGGTGCAGGTGCCCCTCCCTCCCTCCCTCCCTCCCAGCCTCAGACAGGTATCCCGCTCTTTCCCCCCCAGAGTCCATGAAGACTGGGAGAACACCATCCAGACTCTGCGCTCGCACCTGGAGAGCATCTACTTCCCGGACACCGTGGAGGAATGGATGGAGGAGAACGTCAACCCTCACATGGACCGCCTGCGCGAGTTTGTCCGGGACTTCAAGGAAGTCATCCGCCTGAATGCCCGGCCAAAGACCCTCTAGGGAAGGGCCCCCTCCCAGGCACAGAGGGGGCCCCATTCGTGGTTCAGTCCAACTTGGTTTTTCAAACTTGAGAGAACGTGAGGCTTCCAGGACAGGGTTGAGTGCCTCTTCTTGTGCTTGGCCACCAATATCTATTTCCAGCCAGTCTTGATGGATTCCTCCCAGGTTGGCCCCTCCCCCCTCCCCACTGGAGAAGGTGAATCTGTGGACCCATTTGGAGGGGGGAGTAGACATTCTGGTGGTGGGCTTTCTGGATGGAAGAGTTTTTGACCCTGATTTCCACTCCTTTCTATTTCTTCCTTTTCAATGTGGTTTAGTGCTCTCGGGACTGGCACTGTTGGTGACCGGCCTTCACCCCAGTGCTGCTCCTGGGCAGAGAAAGTGCCACAGGGATGTGGGGAATGACTGCCATGTTCTGACGGAGATGGAGGTGGGGGCATTGCTGAACGAAGTTCGATTTTCATCTTTCCAGCACCGTCCTTTGAAAGTCCCACCTTTTGTCTGAAAATTGGTAGATTAACTTTTTCCCCACTGAGACTTGAAAACCATTCTTGTCTTTCATCGATCACAAGGTTCTTCGTTTTGCTGGGAGAAAAAAAAAACTGCAGTTTTTGCTCAGCTGTAGTCAGAGTAGTGCAGTGGTAGCACCTTGGAACAACAAATTGGGGAAAGAGAGGGACTTTGAACCTTCCTTCAGAGTCAGCAGACCAGGCCAAAGACTTGTTCCTTGGTGTTAACCAAGTTCTCCAGAACATGAGATCAAGGAAGCAGCCCTGGGGAGGGGGCAAAACATCCCTGCCATGTCTGGCTGCTGCCCCCACCCCATCGGGCAGCTCCCGGGCTCTCTTGCCCCTTTCAGAATTCGGCTTGCCAAAGGCCCAAAGCTGCCTTGCAGGCCTCTAGCTAAAATCTTCCTGTCGTTGTGGACTGTGAATTTGCTTTCTCAGGGAGTGCGTAAAAGGACTTCCCATTTGCCACCCACCCTAGTGTCTTGGTGAGATCCCCCCCCTTGTCCCTATGGAGGGGGAGGAAAGGGTTGGAGAGAAATGGGAATTGCAAAGGCAATGTCCCCCCCCCACTCTGCCACCCAGTCTTCCTGCCGAAGGGGGGGGGGGGCTCCATGTCTCCTGCTTGCAGCTGCCTGTCCCAGGGTATTTATTGCTGGCTTAGTTGGTTCCTGGGCAGCCCAAGTGATTGGCAGGCGTGTAACCGAGCACCCTGCAAAGTGCCAGGTGGAGGCGGGTGGGCATTTTGAAAAGGCAAGTGAGAAAGCAGCCAGGGAAGCGGCGTCTGGCCACCTTCAAGGGAGGGAATGCAGCAGCTGCCTGGCGGAGGTGAGTGGAGCTAACAGGTAGCCGTGGCAGGTGGGAAATCCCCTCCAGGGAGTCCCTGCGGGTCCCCGAATCCCGCCATGCTTCTCTTTGCTGCTCTGTAGCTCAGGGCAGGGAAGGGGATGGGCATAAAGGAGGTGCTCTGCTAAGCCTGTGGCTGTTCTCGTCATCCCGTCTCGGCTGGGGGGTCAGAGTCTGTGTGCAAGTGGCCCGGAGCTGCTGTTTGGAGCCTTCTGCGCTGCACGTAAGTCCTTGGCTCCTGTAATTGTGGGGCAGACCCAGAGAGGCAAGGCGTGGATCCCCCTGGCTGCTATCCCCAAGGAAGGAGGAGGGGGGGGGGAAATCTGGGCTCCCCGGGTGGTCTCTGCCAAGGAAAGCAGGAAGAGCTGGCTGCCCATTTCCCCCTTCTCAGAAGGGCAGCTATGGTTCCCTTCCCACCAGGAGAGGCACTCGGTTGCCAACGGATCTGTTTTATAAGGCGGACTCGGCGTTAGTTGCTGTCTTGAAGAGTTAATTGTACAGGAGAGTTGCTTCTGTGGTACCAAGGTCAATAAAGTATTTTTTATAAGGATGGGCTCCTCTGTTGGCAAAAGCCAGTGAAGTGGGCAGGAGAGGACTGGCAGGACCTGCGGTGACCACCCAGCTCCTGGTTCAAACGAGGGAGGGTTCTTGAGGAGGGCTTGCGCAGAGCTTCAAAGTGGCCTCTTGGGAAAACTGCGCTATACTAATGTCAAAACACGGCATTAAAAGGATTTTAGGTTTTTAGAAAAAGCTACACAACCATCGAGATCAATCATGGGGGAGCAACTTATTATTCAGAGACTCATCCTGAAAAAGTTGCACAGCTACTACACACATTGACCTATCAGGAACAAAATATGTAAACCAGCCAGGTAAGCTCACAGACTTTGCAAAGCCGTGTTGTGTGAGCTCAGCTCTTGTGGTTATGCAAACTCAGTCAGTTGTGGTTTAATAACGAAACGTGGCTCAGCAAGATTCCTAAACCCCAAGGAATTAGGTGTCCATCTAGAACTCAGCTATTCGAAGTCTGTGCTGAAAGTTCATTTTTCTGTAGCTAATAAGCAAGTTCCTCCAAATCCACCCCACCTCAAGAATGCAGGAATATTGGGGGGGGGCTGGGTTTGGTTTCCATCCTGGCAGGGCCTGGAGGGTTCAAATTAGGTGCTTCTGCGGCTTCTCTACAATGCCGCAAGAGCCGAGGGCCAGAGAGGTTTCCTGCTGAGCAGCTGACTTTCTGATAAGGACCCCATCTGGGTCCAGAAACAATATCCGTTTCAGCCTTGCGTTGCTGCTGCCGTTTGCTGATCGGGGGCAGCCGATTGACACAGAGTTGTGCGTCTGCTCCTGTGGCTGTTTTCGGCTCCTGGGATCAACTTGAATGGAGAAAATGTTCACTAGCAAAAGGAGGCCAGAAGCCCTTTTATGAAGGTGGCCGGCCCTTCCCGAATTTTGAGCTTCCCCGAAGCGACCATAATTTTTATTTTAATGCCTCAACGCTGCGGATTAAGCCTGGGAAAAGACCCAGATGCCGGCGCCGTGTCTGCGATTCCAAAAGTCAGAATTATGTGGTGGTCCCCGTAGCCCCCTCCCCCCGATAAGAGCAAAGGTTGGCCTTAAAAGAAGCAGGAGAGAAGCGCCTGTGAACGGTGATCTGGGAGAAAACACCAAGAAAACAAACCTATGAATCATTGATCAAATCGACCCAGATTCTCACTCAAGGCACAAATGACCGAGCTCAAGTTCTCATATTCTGTGCAGGCCTGGCTCCCTTGAGAAATCTCTATAAAGTTGGGAAGGGTGGGAGGAAAGAAGAGGATGACCAGCAGGAAGGTGGATAGATTCAATTACAACTGCAATTAATTCACTGGGATACCTAAAAGTTCAGGTCGAGGTCGGATCAGCCGGCTCCTGAGAATGTCGGCTTCTGTGGTTGCTAAGACTTAGCATCAGCTTCAGGGCACCTAGTTAATCAGTCAAGCCTGCCTTTCCATTCCAGGTTAAAATACTTAAGGCTGGTATTCACAGAATGACGTGAATTTTAAAAAAAAATCATGTGTTTAAATGTAGGTAAAGGTAAGCTTCTGCCCAAGAAGTTACGTTAAACATACTTGAAAACTGGATAAAAGTTAGGTTTTTGAGTGTGTGCATTTCTATTATAGGTGGTGGGAGTCATTGGCGGTGCAGGGAACTTCAGGGGACCACCATGTGTTACCATGATCCAAAAAAGTTGTTGAGACTCTAGAAAGGGTGCAGAGAAGAGCAACAAAGATGATTAGGGGACTGGAGGCTAAAACATAGGAAGAACACTGGCAGGAATTCGGTCTGTCTAGTCCAGTGATGGCGAAACTTTTAGAGACTGAGTGCCCAAACCACAACCCAAAACCCAATTATTTATCGCAAANGGCCACCTTGATGTTGCTCATGGGGGGGGATGCCTGTGGGGGCTGGGCAGGATTGGGGGAGATCTAGGGGGTCTCAAGTGGGGTAGTGGGCAGGAGGCTTGTCCTGCAGGCTGAGGCAGGGGGTAGGGTGGGGGTGCCATTGCTGCGGGGCAAGGCGAGGCAGGGGCGGCTGCTGCCTGACACCATCGGCCCCCGCACACAGGCCAACAAGTGCATGGGGGCATGCTCTACCACCTCTATGCAAGCTTGCTAGCCGGCTGCTTCGCCTCCTTTGTGCTGCCGCTCCGGATGCCGGCAGTGGCCTAATGGACCTGCGCAAGCTGCTGGCGGCGGCGGCAGGCGTGCCCACAGAGAGGGCTCTAAGTCAGCGGTTCTCAACCTATGGATCGCGACCCCATTTGGGGTCGATCAACCATTTCACGGGGGTCGCCAAGCAAGGCTGTCCGCCATTTCTTTTGTCCGCCATTTTTTCCCCCTTTTCCGGCGGGTGCCTTACCTCCCTTGGGCTGGGCCAGCTGGTGGTCGGCCTGCTCCGTCTCTGCCGCTTGCCAGCTACGCCTCGGCCGGCGCAGGGGGCGGAACCACGCATGCACGGCACTCCCGGGCAGAGAAAGTCCTCGACTTACGACCGGTTGGGTAGTCCTCGATGTACGACCGGTTTAGTCCTCGACTTACGACTGGTTTAGTCCTTGACTTACGACTGGTTGGGGGTCGCGGCATTAAAAAGGTTGAAAACCACTGCTCTAAGTGCTGCCTCTGGCATGCGTGCCATAATTCGCCATCACTGGTCTAGTCTAATGAAAAGAAGGATTAGGGGTGATATGATAGCAGTCTTCCCATATTTGAGGGGCTGTCACAGAGGAAGGGGTCAATCTATTCTCCTTGTTGTTGTTCTTCTGAAAGCAGAACAAGAAGCAACAGATGGAAACTTATCAAAGAGAGAAGTAAGCTAGAAATAAGGAGAAATTACCTGACAGTGAGAACAATCAAGCAGTGGAACAATTTCCCTCAAGAAGTTGTGGGTGCTCCATCACTGGAGGTTTTTAAGAAGAAACTGGACCGTCTAGAATAGAATAAAACAGAACAGAAGCTGGAAGGGACATTGGAGGTCTTCTAGTCCAGCCCCCGCTCAAGCAGGAGAACCGTCCTATGCCATCTCAGACAAGTAACTGTCCAGTCTCTTCTTAAAAACCTCCAATGATGGAGCGCCCACAACTTCTGGAGGCAAGCTGTTCCCCTGGTTAATTGTCCTCACTATTAGGAAGTTTCTCTTAATTCCAGGTTGCTTCTCTCATTTCTTGTCCTGCCCCGATGCTTTGGAGAATAATTTGACCCCCTCTTCTTTGTCATTTGTCTGGAATGATATAGGGTTTCCTGCTTGAGCAGGGGTTGGACTAGAAGACCTCCAAAGTCCCTTCCAATTCTGTTATTCTATAATATCTGGCTGTTCAGGTAGAGGAGCAGCCGAGCAGGTAATTCCCCGCCTTCCAGTCCACCCAGGCGGGAGGAGGCCCTACAGGTGCCCCCCGTCGCCCAGTGAGAAGAGTCTTCCGACTCCTGAGCCGGTTCTTTTCAGCGGAAGAAATGTGCGCTCGGCCCCCAGTAAAGAATCTGGGTCATTCTCGCACGAGCAGAGAAAGGAGACGTGCCTCTTTGGCAGAAAGGCAGCCAGCTTTGTCTCCTGCAGGGAAGAGCTGCCTTCCGCCCGGATGAGGCCGAGTCCCTGTGGCAGATGCTAATCCCTGGAACGGTCCTCTGGCCCTCAGCCTGCAGCCTTCCCTGGGCAAAAGAACCTGGATGAAAAGGCAGCCATTCCTTATGCTTAGGAAGCTCTAGTGCAGGGGTAGGCAACCTTGGCTCTTTTATGACTCGTGGACTTCAACTCCCAGAATTCCCGAGCCAGCATAGCATAGCTGGCTTGGGAATTCTGGGAGTTGAAGTCCACGAGTCATAAAAGAGCCAAGGTTGCCTACCCCTGCTCTAGTGCAAGGAGAAAAGGTCCCTCAAAGCGAACGTCTAGAGCCGTTTTTCTCCACCTCCTGAACTTTAAGAAAGGGGGACTACAATTCCCAGAGTTCCCCAGCCAGCTATGGGAGTTGAAGTCACCCTTCCTAAAGTTGAGGAGGTGGAGAAAGCCTAGGACAGAGGACATGAAATCCCATTTGTGCTCAAAAGAGGTCCGGCTTCCACAGGGACAACAAGGGAAATGGAAGGGGGTTAGTCCTGTTTCTGAGAGCCAGTNGGCCACCTGGAGGCTTATCTGTGCCCTCAGGGTCACCTGAATCCTATAGTCCAGGAGTCTCCAACCTTGGCAACTTTACGACTTGTGGACTTCAACTCCCAGAATTCCTCAGCCAGAGGAATTCTGGGAGTTGAAGTCCACAAGTCGTAAAGTTGCCAAGGTTGGAGACCCCTGCCTGTAGCCTGCAATTTTCCTGGAAATCCTTCCATTCTCCACCATTCCTCAGAACTGAAGAAGCTGCTTGGATGAGAAGCGAAATGTCTTCAAGCAAAACAAGAAAGTCCAGTTACCTTTTGAAAAACAGCATCTCTGGGACAACCAGGACCTGGATGACTGAGGATCTCCACAGACATTGACCCTGGGGAACAAGTTCTGAAAATTCCTAGTCGCTAGAGAATAAATGTCCAGTAATATTTCTAGAATAATTTATTTTCAGGTGTATATTTACTGGTCAAAAAGCAGGCAAATTGAAAGGTTTTTTTTTCCCCCTTCCTGGAAACGGCACAGTATTCACTGTCGCTGGCCTAGAGACTCAACCAAGCCGCACATGATTTAGAAGCAGATTTATATTTATTGATGATTACTTATATATTTATGTTTGTTATTATTTTTAATGGTGTATTACGATTTGGCTTATTCCCTTCAGATCCCCTTCACAGCCAAAAGCTTCCTGGCCCTTGCCATTGAAGAGCGGCCCCCATAGCATTCACCAGCCTCCCTCACCCCCAACCCCCATCTGTGCTTTTAAATATTTTTTAAAATATTCTTTTGATGAAAAATAAATAAACCACCAGCTTCATCTCTCCTTCCAAGGAACCCGCTTGGAATCCCCCTGGCACTCTCAGGCAGTCCTTGAAAATAGAAATAAAAAGGTAAAGGAGATCTGGAGGACAGAGAGGATCGATGGCTTTGGGGAATGGCCGAGAGAATCTCTGCCCAGCTGACCACAGAGGTCCGAATACCCCAAATGGAGCCCCCAACCCAGTCCCTTGGCCTTCCAGTCAAAGGGCATCCTGTGATTTTCTTTTTTCTTCCTCCGTTCAATCAGGTCTCATTCTCGGAGGAATCTCTGCAGTCTTTTTGGCAAGGTCTTTGAGAAGTGGTTTGCCACTGCCGCCTTCCTAGCTGAAAGGGGGCGACTGGCCCAAGGTCACCCAGCTGGCTTTGTGCCCAAGGTGGGACTAGCACTCCCCGTCTCCCAGTTTTTAGCCTGGTGCCTTCACCACTACATCAGCCTGTCTCTCATCCTGTAGTTGCACACAATTTTTTTGAGGGTGCCTGTGGATAGTTGGGTGAGGGGGAAAGAGAGAGAGGGACAGAGAGAGAAAGAGGGAGGGACAGAGAGAGAAAGAGGGAGGGAGGGAGGAGAGAGAAAGGAGAGAGGGAGAGAGGGAGAGAAAGAGGGAAAGAGAGAAAGGGAGAGAGAGAGAGAGAGAGAGAGAGAGAGAGAGAGAGAGAGAGAGAGAGAGAGAGGGAGGGAGAGAGAGAGAGAGAGGGAGGGAGGGAGGAGAGAGAAAGGAGGGAGAGAGGGAGAGAAAGAGGGAAAGAGAGAAGGAGAGAGAGAGAGAGAGAGAGAGAAAGAGAGAAAGAGGAGTTTGTTTTAACAAGTGATTGTGAATTTCTTGAGGCCGAGGCTCTTTTTGCCTCATTCCTTGCTCAGCCTCTTTACAAAACCTCCCTGGACCCTGATGGGAAGGCTGGGTCCTTCCTTCCAAGCCCCACCTGCTCTTGGGGGTATCTTTGGAGAAGGCAGTGCAGGGCCCGGGCGATGCCAAGGCGTTGATGCCTGTCCTGGGTCAGGATCCCACCTATTCAACAAGACCTTCCAACTGGGCTTGAGGATGAACCGCTAGCTGGTCAAACCAGGCTGCACTTTTCTCTTCATGAACTTGAACTCCACCGAGGTTGGAGTTCCTAGATGAAGAGACAGATCCTAGTCAGATCCTCCTCTCAGGCCCTGGATCTCGCAAGGAGACCAGTCAGGAAATTAGCTGAGATGGAAAGACTGATGCTTGCTTGTGAAGGAGATGGCAAAAAGGCTATAATTTGGGGAATCTGGAGAGAGGAAAAACCAGCCACTTCTCTTGACACTATGAGACGCTCAAAGAATGTCAAACCTCAGGGGTGTCCACAGGGTGTGGTTAAAAATGGCATGATGGTGTCACACACATAAAACGGGAAGAGCATCAAATGGACCCTCTTGACTTTTTTTTGCCATACCTTGCAAACCTCTAAGGGTGGCCTGGATTCCTCCAAAATGGCTTCATGTCCTCCTTTTGAGAAGCGATGTAACTGGACTCAGACGGTCTTCTGAAGATCTCCAGGAAACCTGTGGATAGAGAAATTAGGTGCCCGATTTTCACAGATTATCAGGGAGAGAACTATTCTCTAATCCAGTGGTTCTCAACCTGTGGGTCGGGACCCCATTTGGGGTCGATCGACCATTTCACGAGGGTCGCCAAGCAAGGCTGTCCGCCATTTTTTTTGTCCGCCATTTCCCCCCCCCCTTTTCCGGTGGGTGCCTTACCTCCCTTGGGCTGGGCCAGCTGGTGGTCGGCCTGCTCGGTCTCTGCCTCTTGCCAGCTACGCCTCGGCCGGCGCAGGGGGCGGAACCACGCATGCGTGGCGCTCCCGGGCAGGGAAAGTCCTTGACTTACGGCAGGTTGGGTAGTCCTTGACTTACGACCGGTTTAGTCCTCGACTTACAACTGGTTTAGTCCTCGACTTACGACCGGTTGGGGTCGCGGCATTAAAAAGGTTGAGAACCACTGCTCTAATCCTTTTCCCAGAGCAAGGCTCGCTCCCCTGCCCCAACAGGAACAGAGCCCACCCTCCCCACCAGGATGGATGGAAGGGGACACCAGCCAGGCTGCAGGTGGTTCGAGAGAGGATGGGACCCTCGCCCCAGCCTTTGGCCATCTCAGCATGGAGAAGTGCAAAAACATCCCCCCCCCTACCAGCCTTCGCTTCTCTGAAAAGAACCTTGAAAACAAATTCTATTTTAGAGAGAATAAGAACTGGTAGGGAAAACGGAAGAAACGTATCTGCTTGGCGGTGAGTGAAATGGGTCTGCTTTCTAGCCCAGATCTGCTTATTCTCTTACAGACCCTCCTTTCGCACTCGAGGGTGGAATCTCAAGCATGGCTGATTTGCACCCAGCCTCATCTGGGGCCAGTTTCCTGAATATTCCTCAAAAGGTGCAGTTCTTGTTCCTCTCCTGCAACTCTGGAATCTGGTTTTATGCAAAGGAAATCATTGGGGTAGGCAACTTTGGCTCTTTTATGACTCGTGGACTTCAACTCCCAGAATTCCTGAGTCAGCTCTGCTGGCTCAGGAATTCTGGGAGTTGAAGTCCACGAGTCATAAAAGAGCCAAGGTTGCCTACCCCTAGGCTAGATAAAAGAAAGTCTGTCCTGCATTGTGGCATCCATATACAGTAGTTCTCGACGTACGACCACAACTTTTGAGCCCAAAATTTGTGTTGCTAAGTGAGACAGTTATTGAGTTTTGAATTTGAAAAGGACGGCTGGGATTAAAGACGAATGTTAAGATAGAAATGTATGTTACTTTAGAATAGATAATGTATATAAAATTTAATGTATATGTAGAGACAATGAATTGATTGTAAAATATGGTATAATCTGATAAGAATGTATATACTGGAATGTCACGTCAAATCCAATGTTTTTTTTAATTGTTTTATAAATAAAAAGTTTAATTAAAAATATATATATATATACAGTAGTTCTCGATGTACGACCACAACTTTTGAGCCCAAAATTTGTGTTGCTAAGTGAGACAGTTATTAAGTAAGTTTTGCCCCATTTTACATCTTTCTTCCCACGGTTCTTAAGTGAATCATTTAAGTTAATAGCACAGTTATTAAGTCAACCTGGCTTCCCCGTTGACTTTGCATGTTAGAAGGTTGCAAAAGGGGATCACGTGACCCCGGGACACAAATACGAACCCATTGCCAAGCATCCGAATTTTGATTACACGACCAAGGGGGTGCTGCAACAGCCATAAGTGTGGGAAAAGGGTCACAAGTCAATTTTTTCAGCGCTGTTGTTAACTTTGGTTACAAGTGGTTGTAAGTCAAGGATTACCTGTATGGAATCCAATATGGGGATCTTACATGACAGAGAAGGATTCTCCGTGCACTGCCCGCCTTCCTGCCCCAATTTCCAGATACTGTAGGAGGAGCGACGTGTTAATTATGGCATCAAAACATTGGAAGCATGCTGAGAGTCCCTTTTCCAAATGGGATCCAAAGACATCAACTCAGCAAAGTTTCTGCCTTTTAATAAAAGGTGCTAATTGGAAAAGGTGCCTTTTTTTTTTGCTTTTAAGATGCCGGTCTTGGCATTCATTGGCCAAAGGTGCTCCTCTGCTTTCTCCAAAGAAGAAACAAGACCAATCTGAAGAGGACAGAGGGTCAGGGAAGGCCAGTCAGCCACCGAAGGCCATTGGCCAAGCCAACCATTGCTTATTGACTGGACAAAAGTCTCATTCTCCAACTGAGACTCTTCTAAGATGGGGAATGAATCTCCTGTGGATCGCTCTCCTTATGCGGGATATTTTAAGCAGCGCTTCTCAACCTTGGCAGCTTTCCCGTGGGTGGACTTCAGTTCCCAGAATTCTCCAGCTGGCTGGGAATTCTGGGAGTTGAAATCCACCTATCCAAAAGCCACCAAAGTTGAGAAGCTGCTTAAAGTAGCAGTCTGAGCAACATTGCCCTGATTTTTGGAAAAAGACCCTTTTATTTACAAATGGCACTTAGACACTGCCAGCCCCCACAGCTTCACCATAACCCTTCCTTCCTTCCTTCCCACCATGGGGCAGGGGAAGGGGGATGCCGGGGAATATCTGGCAGTCTTCTTAGGGAAGCTTATCCTAGTCCAGGACAAGCAATGGAGCCTTTGTTACTTCAGCCTCACCATTAACTGAGAATCCTGCCTGTTTCTCTGGAACTCTCAGCCCCGTCTTAGAAATTGGGGTGGGGTGGGGTGGCTCCACAACACCCCCTTGTCTCTTGAAGGGCTGGGTGGGGATAGCAACAGCCAAAGGTCCTATCTGGACTCAGTGCAAGTTGACTCACCGGTCCTCAAAGACAGCCAGAGGCTGGATTCACCCAGCACAATAAACCACAGCTTGTTTTAAACAAGGTTTGTTGCAAAAAAAACAACAACACATCAGTGGCTAGTACGCACATGGTACAAAACGGCACCAAGTGATCGGCAACCAACTCAAGAGTTTTGCAGAGTGTGGAAACCCATCAGGGAGCCGGCTCAGCAGGTGCTGCGCTTGGGAGTAGCCGAGGGGCAGGGAAAAGGTCTGGGTTCAAGTCTCCACTGGGCGATTTGGATTTGCCAGGGCTGATCAGCTGCCACGATCGCTGTCTTGGGGGGGGGGAGAGAGAGCTGGACCGATTTCCTCGGAGGAAACCGGGGACAGCCGAGGGGGCCACCACTGGTCCCTTGCCCCCCATCATCCTCTCCCACTTCAGAACTGTCCAGGTTGCAGGAATCGCCTCCCCGTGCGAACCACCCCGCGGCTCCCCGGGGTCCCGCTGCTCCCGCCCGCCCTTCGGAGTCCTTCGCTCCCATCCAGGGAGTCTGGCAGCCGCGGGCGGCTTCCCCGACGACCCCGCTCGGCTCCCCCTTCCTTCCGCGCGCTCGGAGGCTCCGTAGTGGCGCCTCGCGTGCCGGCCTGGCCCCGGGCGGGTCCCGCTGTTCCTCGGCTGGGATCCGGCGGAAGGAGCTCCCGCCAGGCCCTCTGCACATGTTCGGCGGCCTCCCTTCGCAGCAGAGACGCCGACACTCCCCGAGGACTCGGGCGCCGCTCACCGCCCCGGAGCTCCGCCGCCGGCCCGGAGCGCGTCCGCCCGCTTGGCCGGCCGACGGCGAGGCGCGCCGAGCGCTCTGCACGTCCGCAGAGGCTCCCTCGCCCGGCTCCGCGCGGCTCCCAGATGACCGGGCGCGGGCCTTCCGGGCAGGGGGCTCCGCCGGCGCCCCCCGCCCGAGCCACGCCAAGCGGGAGCCGCCTCCTTCGCCAGCGACGCCCCAGCAGGACCGCGGCGGCGGCGGCGGCGGCGCAGGAGAGGCGAGCCAGGCGCAGCT